>NC_142937.1:70674767-70677267 GCF_046866305.1 Octopus bimaculoides | reverse complement strand
ACTTAATCTACTTTCATCCCTGCCGTCTCGCTTAAATAATTACCCGCTAGTCTCTAAATCTAATACAACTACATTTTCCATATAACATTTCACAGTTAATATCTTTAAACTACCTGATCACTCAACTATTGTTCTTTTATTTTGTTAGTTTCCGTCCACGGACTGTGGCCATGATGGGACGTCACTTTCAGTGAGATATACTCAGTTGTCCTCAGCCCAATATTTATTGTAACACTTTGTCTATTGTCTTTTTCTTACATCTTTTTTCTTGCTTCACTCATTGGACTGCGGCCATGTGGTACCGCCTTGAAAAATTTTAGTCGAACAGGTCGACCCTAGCACTGATTTGTGAGAAGGTAAACAAACTCAAACCGGTTCTCAAACACTGGTGGAGGTCAAATACAAACACAAAGAGACACACACACATGTGTGTGATATATATATATATGTATATAGGATGTGATCATTTTTAGTTTTCATCAACCAAATCCACTAACAAGGGCTTCAGTCGCTATGAGGCTATAGTAGAAGGCACTTACCCAAAGTGCCACGCAATGGGACTGAACCCAAAACCATGTGGTTGGGAAGCAAACTTCTTACCACACAGTCACTCTTGTATTCATGATACGTACTTTATAACAAATTATTTTTTTCCCAACATCAAGATTAAAATTTGAGGTGTGTGCAGGAAAAAGAATTTGTCTGCAAAGTTCTCATCCCCCAACACAACCATTTAAATAGCCATCTGTGTATCATACTAAATGAAAATACGTAGCATTTACTGTAGCATTTTGTCCGGGGATAATATCTCTGATGGACGTACTGTGCTTAATAAACACAAAGCTATATCAGTAGCAAACGAAAATCGTCCGGCAACAGCGGTGAGAATGCTAGATGCATGTTTCTATCTCGTTGGGCTTTGTCAGCAGTATGTACTCACTGGCAACCGCATGACGAGACAAAATCCGTTGCTATTGATATAGGAAATCAGTGATTGAAAATCGCTAGTGTTATAAAATAAAACATTAGATACTGACGTATTGACTATGATAGATAGATTACATTATGTGTTATACATGAGTTTTGTAAGTGTTATAAGCTAATTTATGCTCCCAAGTCGGGATGCATCTTATATAGGTATCATGTTATACATAGATTTTTTTGGTAGTTTTTTTTTTTTAACTTTTTATCAGTTTATCGGAAGACTAATTTCACCTCTTGATATAAGTTCAGTGAATGAGTTAGCTGCAATTATGGAGTGTGTTTACATCGGTAAACACACACACATACACATCTGCTCCACACACACACACACACACACACACGCATACACACACACACACATACACACATACACACACGACACAGACATCACATAAACCGATGTTAAAGAAAACAGAAAAAATCAAGAGCTTTGACTTTGAGGTTTTACTGAAGGTTTGTTCAAGTAGTGACGATGATGTCTTCGGAAAATAGAAACAGTATCACGGAACGAATTATTTGAAAGCCACCTCTATATCGAATAACATGACTGGCAGAAGACGCTTACGAACGCATTCTGAGTGAAAAATAGTTATGTCAGCGCTGATGCATTTAATTAATCAACCAACAAATTGTTAATTAATTAATTCGCGTTACACGCATAATGATACGAGAAACATTATTAGTGCAAGAATGAAATCATGTTAAAAAGAGAACAAGGGACACAATACTGAAACATAAATTCTATGTATGTATGTATTTATGTATGTATGTATGTATGTATCTATGTATGTATGTATGTAAATATGCATGCATGCGTACATATACATACTCATATACGTACATACTTATATACAACACACACACACACACACACACACACACACACACACACACACACACACACACACACATATATATATATATATATATATGTATATATATGTATATATGTATATATGTGTGTATGTATGTATATGTGTGTGTGTGCATATGTATTAATAATTTTACCGTAACGTGAATTTGCAGGGAAATGCTTACTAATTACCTCCCTAAAATGAGCTACCAAATTCGACTTAACATTTTTACCAAATGGTAAAATAAACCAAAGATAACCATCATTAATATTATTAAAGCCTCTTGATAGATGGAAACTGAAAGAAGCCCGTCGTATATATATACATACACATATATATATATATATATATATATATATATATATATATATATATATATATATATATATATATATATATATTCACAGGAAGGACAACAAAAGAAAGAAAGAGACCTCGATATTATGCAAATAGAGGAATTTATCTGTAAAAATATGTGACACTTATTCAGTAGCCATGATAAAACTCCGAGTTCCGGATGCCAGGGTGGGAGCCCATGCCAACATCTCTTCAGTTATCCGGCCAATTGAAGAGATGTTGGCGTGGGCTCCCACCCTGGCATCCAAAATTCGGAGTTTTATCATGGCTACTGAATAAGTGTCACATATTTTTACATATATATA
>NC_142937.1:70664767-70667267 GCF_046866305.1 Octopus bimaculoides | reverse complement strand
TGCTTCCCAACCACATGGTTTTGGGTTCAGTCCCACTGTGTGACACCTTGGGCAAGTGTCTTCTACTATAGCTACGGACCGACCAAAGTCTTGTGAGTGGATTTAGTAGACGGAAACTGAAAGAAGCTCGTCGCATATATATGTGTGTATATTTGTGTGTCTGTATTTGTACTCCGCCATCGCTTGACAACCGATGTTGGTGTGTTTACGTTCCCGTAATTTAGAAGTCCGGCGAAAAAGACCGATAGAATTAGTACTAGGTTTACAAAGAATAAGTCCTGAGGTCGATCTGTTCGACTAAAGGCGGCGCTCCAGCATAGCTGCAGTCAAAATGACTGAAACAAGTAAAAGAATTTTTTAAATGTATACATACCTATATCTATATAAATTTGTAGCATAATACATGGATTCATAGAATAATGTTGCTATATATATGGGTGCGCGCGTGTGCATGTGTGTACGTGCGTCTTTGTGTTTGTCTACCAATACCGCTTGATAACTGGAGCTGGTTTGCTTACGTCCCCGTGATAAGCACTGAGGTTGGGTTGTTTGACTAAAACCCTTAAAGGCGATGCCCCAGGATGGCTGTAACCCGAAGACTGAAACAAGTAAAAGAATAAACGAATTATCATAATTATCTGCGAGTGTATTTAACTGATGTTTATCTCTCACTGGAAGGAATACTCTTTTTGTTGACTCTACCAGTATTGCTTCTATAGACTATATATACATACATAGATTCATAAATACATACATACATACATACATACATAAATACATACACACACACACACACACACACACACACACACACACACACACACACACACACACACACACACACATATATATATATATATATATATATATATATATATATATATTATAAATTAACTACCAACAAAAATAATTGGTAAGCTAACTCAAAAAATCATCACCAAAATAGCAGAAAAAAACGACAGTGAAGGTATGCAGACTCTTCAAGAATCGATCCTTTTGGTTATATTAATAATAATAAAGGAGTTACGACGCAAAAACGTATATATTCAAATGAACATATTTATCTTCTTCAATATATATTTCAGTATAAAGAATTCATTAAGCGACTTAATAAATCAAAATTTCTTTACACATCTTCAGGAATAAATATAACATCAGAAAAACTACATTTGTGAAATTTTTTCACCATGAACGGTTTGTGTTTTTAAACCGAATGTATTTTTTCTGATGTTATATTTATTTTTGAAGATGTGTAAAGAAATTTTGATTTATTAAGTCTCTTACTGAATTCTTTATACTGAAATATATATTGAAGAAGATAAATATGTTCATTTGAATATATACGTTTTTGCGTCGTAACTCCTTTATTATTATTAACATATATATATATATGTGTGTGTGTGTGTGTGTGTGTGTATTCTGTCATTATACTGCGGCCATGTTGGAACACCGCCTTTAGTCGAACAATTCGACCCCAGGACTTATTTTTTGTAAGCGTAATACTTAATCTATCTGTCACTTTGCCGAATCGCTAAGTTACGGGGACGTAAACACACCAGCATCGGTTATCAAGAGATGGTGTGGGACAAACACAGATACACACACACAAATACACACATACACAGAATCATACATACATGCATATATATATATATATATATATATATATATATATATATACGACGGACTTCTTTCAGCTTCCGTCTATCAAATCCACTCACAAGGCTTTGGTCGGCGTGAGGCTATTGTAAAAGACACTTGCCTAAGGTGCTACACAATGGGCCTGAACCCGGAACCATGTGATTGAAAAGCAAGCTTCTTACTACACAGCCACGCCTGCACCTGTATGTATCTATGTATGTATGTATGTACGTATGTATGTATGTATGTATGTATGTATCTTTATATATATATATATATATATATATATATATATATATATATATATATATATATAAATATATATGTATATATGTATATGGATATATGTGTGTGTGTGCGCATGTATGTATGTATGTATGTATGTAGATGCTATTACGTGGATAAACAAATTAGATATATTAAAAATAATAGAGTATAAAATACAAAATATGTATATATGTATACATGCAAAATGAGAGAACGCAAAAAGCGGAGACTTTCAAACGATAAATATTTAAGTATAAATATAAAGATATTTATATTAATAGATCTTAGACAGAGTACAAACGACACAGAAAATTTTATGGAAGAAAGAAGGGTGTTATAAGACCAACAGCTGTTTCTGGGTAGTCGGAGATCCATCATAATGTTTGTAGATGTAGCGGCCGATAAAGTACTATTCATCGTTCGAAAGTCTCCACTTTTTGCTTACTCTCGTTTTGCATGTATAACATATATACATGATATGTTTTTCATACCGTAACTGTTATATTTAATATATCTAATTTATTTATCCGCATAATAGCCTCCATATCTGCTCATCTAGATCCTTCTTATAGCCATTTTTTTATCTTGTGGA
>NC_142937.1:70652267-70659767 GCF_046866305.1 Octopus bimaculoides | reverse complement strand
ACCATTACTTACTCTTTTACTTGTTTCAGTCATTTGACTGCGGCCATTCTGGAGCACCACTTTTAGTCGAGGAAATCGACCCCAGGACTTATTCTTTGTAAGCCTAGTACTTATTCTATCGGTATTTTTTGCCGAACCGCTAAGTTACAGGGACGTAAATACACCAGCATCGGTTGTCAAACGATGTTGGGGGACAAACACAGACACACAAACACACACACATATATATATACATATACGTATATACGACGGGCTTCTTTCGGTTTCCGTCTACCAAATCTACTCACAAGGCTTTGGTCGGCCCGAGGCTATAGTAGAAGACACTTGTCTAAGGTGCCACGCAGTGGGACTGAACCCGGAACCATGTGGTTGGTAAGCAAGCTACTTACCACACAGCCACTCCTGCGCCTATGTTTATTTATTTATTTAGTTATTTACTATTTATTTGATTTATTTATTTATTTTTTATTAAGGTGTCGGGTTGCTAGAATTGTTAGCAAGCAGGATAAAATGCTTCGCGGCACTTCGCTCTGCTTCACGTTCTGGGTTCAAATTTCACTGAGGTCGACTTTGTATCTCATCCTTTTGAGGTCGATGAAATGAGTACCAGTTACTCACTGGGTCGATGAAATTGATTAGTCACCTTTCCCAAAATTTCAGGTCTTGTGCCTATAGTAGAAAGGATTATTATTATCTATGTTATTATCATTATTGTTTTTGCTGTTGTTGCTGTTGTTATTATTATTATTGTTCCGTGATGGCTGCTCAGTTCTTTCAAATGGAAAAGCGCCAAACTAGATGTGCTACGCTATCTAGTTTCCTGTCCCAATCCTGTGAAACAGGAAAGAAGTTATCAAGTCTTAACGTTGAGTGTGTTCACTAATACAGATAATTTCTTCTCTTCACTGGTTGCTCTTTGGCAGGATTAGAATAGACGGTAATATGAGATAATATAACATATATAAGAGTGGATGTTTAAATACGTACACAAACGCACGCACACACACTCACGCACACACACACACACACACACTCGCACACATACATGTATGCATATGTATATATATATATATGTATGTATGTATATATATTATATATATATGTACATATACATACATATATATATGTACGTGTTTGTATATATATATATATATATATACATATATACAGAGAGAGAGTCAGATAGAGACTGAGAGAAAGAGAGACAGATATACATTTGTGTCAGCGTGTGGTGTGGGTGTCAGAGATCTGATAAGCAGATACCAACTATTGGTCATTATATATGACAGTATAGTAGAAAGTGGGCGTGGTCGGGCCGACGGCAACTAAACTGACAACCTTACCGAGCTTGGTTGGTGATTTTTGGACACTGTGCTGGGCGAAAATACAAAGCTTATTAAATGGCAGGTGGTCTCATGGGAGTATATATGTACACACTCATATTATTTAAAACAGTTTTATTCGGCTTCATGCAACTTAAAGTTTTGCAGGCTTCTGACGGAAGCTAGCTCGTTCAGTCACAGATTACCGAATGGATAATTCAGGAAGTCCAAGATAGCTACTGAAAGTTCAAGATGGGTACGGAACAGTGGGCAGCTATTGGTCAAGGCGGATCACATGGTGCCGTAAAAAGTGAGGGTGGTATGCCAACGACAATCGATGCAAATAGAGAGAGAGAGAGAAAGAGAGAGAGAGAGAGAGAGACAGAGAGACAGAGAAAGAAAGAAAGAAAGAAAGAAAGAGATACTTGGGCGCTACCAACTTCTTGTCCAGCTACTAAGTCCAAAAGATTCTCTTTTCTAATGAATCTGTTGTCGCTGGAATGCCACTCTCACTTCTTACAACACTGTTAAGGGGATAATAATAATAATAATAATAATGGAACATCCCTCCTACGTGACGAATGGTATGTGCTAGTCGTTACAAATATTGTGACGTCGAGAGGTCGAAGTAATTGGTCATAGATAGTCGTACCTTACTCGTCTAACCAACTGTACTCCTATACCGGAGTGGATGATATAACAGTCCAACGTTTGATCAGAACAGTAGCGACGAGGAATGAAGAAATTTACGAGGATTAAACAAACTCACAAGGAGTTATGAAACTCACAAAAGTCTTTTGTGCGAATCCTACGGCATACAAAATCGTAAAATTATGGAAGATCTGTTGATCAGTTTGCTCGAGTTGCAAAAACAGCAACAACTGCATGAACAACAACAGCAATAATTACTATTACAGCAACAACACCTGCAAGAAGAACAACAACAATTACTATTATAACAACAAATGCTGCAATTAATGAAAAATAAGTCGTCCAAAAATGCTGAAAAGATGTTCTCGCCAGATTATGTTGCAAACTCAATAATGGAATTTAAGTATGAACCAGACGAAGGAGTTACCTTCGGGGCCTACTATAGAAGATAAGAACAGATCTTCAATAAAGAGTACTAAGACTGGAACGACGATATCAAAACGGGTCTAAACCCCCAAAAAACTGGCAGCAGGAGAACATGAGCGTTACAGCAGTTACACACTTCCGAAAAAACCTTCTGGCATAAACTTTAGAAATACAATAGACATACTGTGTGAAAAAAATTTAGAAAAGCTCGTTGTTCAATCCACGCTGGAAATGTTTGAACCTAGAAAAGAACAACGAGGAGAACTACATCGCATATGCTAGCAGAGTTAACAGAGAATGTGAAAAGTTCAAACTGAACGAGTTAACGCCAGATATGTTCAAGTGCCTAATATTTACTCAGGAATTAACAGCAGAAAAAGGCGCAGAAGTAAGAACAAGAATTTTCGCTAAACTGGAACCAAACCAAGCTGTAACCTTGCAACAAGTGTCAGAAAAGTTTGAAAGAATAGTAAATCTAAGAACACGACACAGAGAAAATTGAACATAAAGATTGCTCCCAAGTAAAACAAGTGTGTAACAGGCAGAAGAGAAATCAAGTGTGTACTTAAATACAGTTCAAAGAAGACAAAAATCAGGAAACAAACCCATGTTTTACATGTGGAGGTTTACACCTGAGAAAAAACTGCCCTTTTAAGAAAGTGGAATGTTTCCATTGTGTAAAAATTGGACACGTTAAAGTGCACTGTAAAACTAAGATGACAAAACGTTGAAACAAGGAAAAAAGAATAGATAAGATGACGTCGAAAGAAAATGGTAATGGGATAAAGAGGAAATTCGTAGATTTGAAAATTGAAAATATAAGATTAAAAATGCAGTTAAACGCTGGAGGTGATTTTACCATTGTGAATAAAGAAACTTGGAAGTATGTTGGTGAGCTGAAATTAAGTAAATCTACAAAAGTAGCACACAGTGTTACAAGTAAAAGATTGTATTTTGTAGGTGAATTTATGCGTAATTTGACATTTCGTGACCAAATGAAAACGGTTAAAGTATACGTATTAAAAAAATCAGTTAATCTATTCGGCACAGAGTGGATGGAATTGTTCAAATTGTGGAATACGACCACAATGAAAAGAATACTGTGGACAGGAAAAGTAAATAGGAACAGGACTGGTGCGAAACGAAATCAAGACGAACCTATACTCAATTTGTGATAGTGTACAGATGTATGCGCAGAGAGTAATAATACTTGAAACACTGCAAAAGAAAATGTTGAAGGAATCCCATGCTGGACATCTTGGTATTTCGAGAATGAAAGGTTTAATGTGTAGCTACGTGTACTGGCCAAAACTGAATAGAGAAATTGAAAATTTAGTAAAAGGCTGCAGAGGATGTGCTCTAGCAGTAAAATTAACATCGATAAAAATTGAACCATGAACAAAAGTAGACGCTCCGTGGTTAAGACTACACATTGATTTCGTTGGTCCCTTAAACGGTTCATACTACTTAGTGTTAGTTGATAGTTTCTCTAAATGGCCAGAAATTTGAAGTGTAAAATGCCAACCTCTCAACTACGATAAACTTTCTACATGATATGTTTGCCAGATTCGGTGTCCTAAGCACTATAGTCTTTGATAATGGAAAGTAATTTGTGTCTTTTGAGTTTAAAAAGTTTTGTAAAACATTCGCTGTAGAACAGGTAACTACTGCGCCATACCATCCCAGATCTAACGGACAAGCAGAACGCTTTGTCGATACATTCAAGAGAGCCCTAAGAAAGTCGAATAAGGAAGTCACGGATGAGGTAGCTCGACAACAATTCTTAAGACACCTAATACAAACACACCAGAAGTTATGTCACCAGCGGAGCTGATGTTTGCGAGTATGGTAAAATCAATCTTTGACAAATTACTACCTGGTAAGAAAAGAAAATTTGCAATGGATGATACGGCAATATATTTCAAAATTGGTGAAAATGTATTTGTTAGGGTTTATAAGAACGGAACATAAAGTTGGGAAGATGGCCTGATTACCAAACGCATAAGAAGAATGCTATATTTGGTAAAAGGGAGAAAAGTGGTATACAAGAGACACATAAATCAACTAAAAATAAAATTCGTTGAGAAGGAACCCAAGAGAATAAAAGAACCAATGGAATGGTTATATGGTACTTTTCAAGTACCAACGCCACTACAAATAATTGAACCCAGACACGAAGTGGATGCCAAACGAAAAGAATATTAAATTTGTAAGTGTATGAAAAAGAAAACTGAAAAAAGGGAGGCAAAAATTATTGTTAATAAGAAGAAATAAAATCCCACTCGCTAAGAAAAAAACCTAAAAGGGCAGATGTTATGGGGATAATAATAATAATAATAATAATAATAATAATAATAATAATAATAATAATAATAATAATAATAATAATAATAATCCAAATATATGGTACCCTAGGCATAACACCTACATGAACTTCTAACTTGTTGTCTCTTGAGGTCTCTGGGTGAGACTTGGATCCAACTTGTACAAATGCAAAACAAAAGTCAAACATAAAATAATAATAATAATAAATGCCCGGATGCAGTACCAGGCAGTGGCTCTCATGGCTTCTGATCTTAACTGATTGGAAGTGTTAACATGTTCATTGTTTTGTGTTGGTATAAAAGATGGGCTACAGCAAATATTCTGCTTAATACCACAGATTTACTTGTCAGTTGTTTGACCTTAATTAGTTGAGCATGTCCCTTGGTGGCTGACGATATGTGCATCTCTGATCATGAGCAGAAGTAGTGGGGGAGCATCATAGCCATGTGTTGAGAGGAATTCTTTGGAGTTTGAATAATTCACCTTTGGAAACATGGGTGTTTTGCTCAACATCCTTAAACAAACCTTATTCAGAGACCTTTTGAGCAGGATGGGCTACTCGGCCTGAAGAAAATTCTAAGTGGGCCCCAGCTGCAAGATCATGCGCTGTTTATCTTGATATGAGATCACCATGTCGCGCACATATGGTTGTGATGCATGTGCCTGGTGTACCCTTATCAGAGGGGTAGTCATGATGGGTATAATGGGCTTCGTATATTTTACCCCAGTGTCACTTTGATTGGCATGCACTGCTCTCTCACACACATATATACTTATACATACATATATGCAAATGCATAAATATATACTTAAAAGTATACACTACATGCATGCATGTTTATATATATATTTACACTTTCAGACATACATATATGCATATATCTATATGTGTGTGTGTGTGTGTGTGTGTGTGTGTGTGTGTGTGGTCTTCTTTTATATGCGTATTCTTTTCAGTTCCACCCATAAAGAGGTGTTGCGGTTTAAGTATGAGATGAAGTTCCATCATTGGAATCCAGATAGTAACAACAATATAGAATTACATGCTAAACCTTTAAAAAATGGCTGACATATTTTTAGTGTCCTGTTTACAATATAGCTTCTAATTTACTTCGTTCTTTACTTAAAAACCTCAGATATTCAAGGTTTGCTAACATATATCAACTGCACCAATAATAACTGATTCAAATGTAAATATAAACTCATCTTAGTGAAGTGTACAAGTTCCGCAGCATTTATAAATAAATGTTCTCTTTTTCACTGGTTTTGAATAAGTTCTCATCCGTTAAGCAGCCAACTTCCACAAGAATACGATTTAATTTTCCGTTCCAGATGACAATGTCGGGCGTCTTAAGTTTACATTCGGTAAATTTTGAAGAGGAATGTTCCACTAAATTTTCTGTATTGAAATGTGTAGACATACTTATATCAGTGATGTTTTTGTTACTTCCCCAGAAAAAATATTTCTTTCCTATAGCATTTTGTGTTGTTTTAACAAAAATGTTCATGTTTGAGAAGCAGTTTGACGCAGCAGTTAATTCATTATATCTGTGGCACGTTCTAAAAACTGTTACACAATCAACATTTTCGATCCCCTCTCGGTAGATTAGGGTGGTGTTATGATTTACAGGTTTTTACAACCACTCCACCAAAATATTAGAGTCAGTTTTTTATCCTTCCTTTCACTTTAATAACGACTAAAAAAAAATAGAGTTGACAGTTATGTAATACTTCTTTGTTTGCCACGTTTAGGGACAAGTTTACAAGAGTTAAAAATTATGAATATTTATTAAGACTGGTGACTTTTCTCCTTTCGAACCCTTACAGTCTTAATCGTCATATGAATCACTAGTGTAGAGATTTCATTATCATATTTGCTAATAAGATATTTGTAGCCGTCTTTTGTGAAGGCGCGTGGTTTAGCGGCTAGGGTGTTGCATTCATGACCACAAGGTCGTGGTTTCGATTTCCGGACCGGACGGTGCGTGGTATACTTGAGCAAAACATTTCACATTTGCTTCAGTCAACTCAGCTGTAAATGAGTGATCCTCCGATGGACTAGGTTGACTTCTGTTACTTATAACCCACTTGTGACCTCTGTTACTTATACCCCATGGAAATCGAGTAGCAGGAGTATGAATCTTAGGACATAAGACAGTAGTGTCCGGGGAGCTTACTTACACTCATCCTTGGATCACAATGGTATCATATTTAAAATATAGCTACGTGAAGTGCTGATAAACCAAGAGAATCTCTTGTCCCTGTCAGGGGGTTTATCGTTCTAAGTTTACGATATATACTCCAAGGTATATCAAGATGGTGGGTAAGGCTGAGTACTTCATTTAAAGTAAATATTCCCTTCATTTTTAGGATCACAGGAGATATTGTCACTTTCTCAACAATCCAATTGTTTGTGCAAAGTTGGGATCTTTTCTGTTGCTATCACAGTTTTCTATTTTTTAAATATTTTGTTCTAATTGTTTTCAAATTTGGTGTATCGATATAGTTTTGTAACATAATTATGAGAATGAAATTCATTTTTGCCATAAATTAACAAATAAAAAGTTAATAGTTTTTAAAGTTCGCAAATTTTGGGTAATTTCAACCAATTGAAATCCACAGACACGTTGGTGTCTGTTTCCGTTGTAACAAGCGAAGCCGTAGTCTGATTCCCGAACCACCATCATTACTACGAGTATTTTCTTTTAGCCTATGTATTTTCTTTAAAGGCGTGTCAAACAGTGAACCTTACCATAGCTCTAACTCTAGACCCCAACTC
>NC_142937.1:70617267-70647267 GCF_046866305.1 Octopus bimaculoides | reverse complement strand
ATTAATTAACAAATTAATTTATTTCCATTAAATCTCTCCATTTTCTTACTTAATAATAATATTCGATATTTTTATAATGTGTTTATTGAAGAAATATCTCTTCGAAATATATTTTAAACCAGTGTAACATGGATAAGACTATCCCTACAAGGCGTTTAAATATCCTCATAGTGACTAATGTGCATATATATATATATATGTGTGTGTGTGTGTGTGTGTCTATACGTACATATAGATAGGTATATGTATATGTATATTTATATGTATGTATACAAACACACACACACATACTTATACCATAAGTGCATATGAGAATGATTGTGTGTATGTGTGCGCGTGTGTGTGTGTGTATTTGTGTGTGTGTGAATGTGTCTCAGCGCGTGCGTGTTTGTGTATATTTCGGTTGATACATCAACGAAAGATATCCACCTTTCTTCCGGTCACCTTAAAGCCCGCGATAACTAAACCGAAATGTAGTAAAAGATGTGTTGATTCTCTAAAAGCGACCTAATTCGTATTTCCTCTTTTAATCCAGTCTATCTCGTCAGCCAAATCATCTTAAATACCAACAGGATGTTCACTTATCAGGTAGCGAGCTGTATTTTTAACAATATCCCAGATAATATAAAGGAAAATAGGAAATAAAGGAAGAAAGAAAGAAAAATGAACGGAAGAAATAAATATAAATGAACATAACTCTACCTCTCTCTCTGTCTCTCTGTCTCTCTCTCCTTGTTTGCATCACTCATGCACATATCCATACAGACAGACAGACAGAACCAGAGGCAAGCTGATGGTTTTACACCACTTTACATATAGACATGGACAGGCTATTCAATTTGCATCCGGTTCGGTTCGGGTATGTGACGTTGATAAGTCACAAAAAAGCGAAACATCGATGTCAGTCGCTTCTGAACGAGACTTGGGACGAGTTATCACGCCAGTTTGACTATGACTTTCAGGTGTTATAACACCCGGCTCTTTGAGAGAGTCATCTTCACCGTGTCACATCATAGCCGACCGGCGGACAGGCAAAGCACATACATTGATGTGTCTTCGATAATATATACACACACACACACACACTTATATATATATATATATATATATATATATATATATATATATATATATATATATATATATATATATACAGTGTAGTATATTGCCACTTAAGTGTGGCTGACCCCTAGGGGTGGATGTTACTGTTGCTTTTAGCCCCAGGAGGACATCTCCTCCAGCTGGCTTATCGACACACGACTGTGTCCTGTTTGCCAAGGGTAGTTATCCCTCCCACCAACATCTGCAGCACGAACGGATCCGGATTTCAGGGTTATTTCCCTTCGTCGGCGTCCGATAGCCGCTGACCTTGGTGAGAGAGACAAAAACCTGGCAATCTTATATCTTCTTTTCAAGTGAAATTCTTCACTGATATCGAAAAGGTGAAAACAAGCAATGTTAATTCTCTAAATGAAGTATTAACAGGACACAGTCGTGTGTCGATAAGCCAGCTGGAGGAGATGTCCTCCTGGGGCTAAAAGCAACAGTAACATCCACCCCTAGGGGTCAGCCACACTTAAGTGGCAATATACTACACTTTATCGTGCAGTTACTGTTAATACTTCATTTAGAGAATTAACATTGCTTATATATATACACATATATATATATATATATATTACATATAATTTTAATCTTCGGATTGTTTTAATATGCTAGACCACTGGTTTTAATTGATTAATATCAATTTCTACCCTCATTAATAAAATTTTAAATATATATATATATATATATATATATATATATATATATATATATATATATATATATATATATATATATATATATATATATATATATGTAACGGTTAGCTCTTCGTTGCAGTCAGGGGTCACAAATTGCAACGGTTGTTGTTAAGGTGTTGGTTGCCAGTATGCAAGATGGAAGACCAGAGATTGAAATTGTAAAGAGGTATTTATTTACTGTTACTTTGTATATATCCTAAACCACGACAGGTTGGTATGTATAATTAGTAAATGGAAAAGCATGCAAGGAAAAAAAGTTAATTTCGGTCGGTATGTGTACACGATCTCATAGTAGTATACAGGGAGAGATATGGTAATGTTACAGTGAAAAGAAAGTGAGTTAGTGAATGCATCACCAACTCATTTGCACACGCATCACTAGATGTGCTATTACGAGTTCAAAATGAGTGGGATTTCACGGGAGGGTTGCATTCTGAAAACCACTACTTTCAAAAACAAACGTTGCATAGCGTTTAGAGTGGAGTAAAAACCTACAGAATTGGCCTCTTGAGTAGTGGAAGAATGTTATTTTCTCGGATGTTTCATCCTTTACCTTATTTCCGACCACCGGCCGAGTATACGTGCGGAGACAGCCAAAAGAAGCATTTGATCCAGACTGCCTTCTTCCAACTATTAAACATATATATATATATTGCTCTTTTTACATCATTAAGAGTTTTTAACTCTTATTTCTTGTAATATAGGTGCTTCGGCAGCCTCACCCACAATTGGTGACGATAAAATGTATACATATATATATATAAAGAAGGCAGCAGTAAATTAGATTAGTGAATAACTAATATAAAACAATGGATGAAAAATGCAATCCATCGCAATTCCATGGCTGCCATTGTTTCGAGAGAGCATGTGTTTTATTGCTCTAGATTAGTTGTTAACAATCTGTTATAGAGGAACTCATGATAAAAGCATTTTAGTTCACACCTCCTATTCTATGAAAAGTCTTGTGCATGGTTTACCGTGCATCTGTCGCCTTTCTATGATAAATCGTGTTAACTTACACACAGCCTCCATAAAGATAAAATAACAGTTTAACCTCGAGGGTTTGCCAATAATGTTGTTGTAGTTTAACTCCAGAACTAAATCTAGGAAAACAAAAGCGTTTTTAGGTAAGATCATTCTTATAAGGGACTCAACTCTACATTAGCCAATGTATAGTTCCACTTTTCGAAACTGTGGGGACTGTGATTTCAGACATGTTTTGCTGCTATTTCTAGCTTACTCACTGGTTTGTATCGATTATTTTTGTTGTTGTTGCTGTTACCGTTTTAGATGATAATGGTGATGATGATGGAGATGATAAGTTTGATCCTGACTGGTTAGCTTATAAAGAAAAATCCAATAAATTATTGCCAAAACGTCACCAAGTATCCTGTACAGTCCCTAACCCATTCACAATGTACGCACATTTCTCTCTCTCTCTCTCTCTCTCTATCTCTCTTTGAGATTACATAGTATTTTACGTAGGTTATGGGCAGTTCCCATGAGCACTATCATTTGAATTTCTGCCATTTTGGGGTTTCCTGATATCTGAGCTGGGTAACAATCTGTCTCTTTTGCTATCATTCCTAGGGCACCTATGACAACAGGTATTGTTTTAGTCTTCAGGTTCCACATATTGACAATTTCTATTTCAAGATCTTTATACTTGCTCGGTTTTTGGTAGGTCTTGACAGATACATTTATTGGGACAGTCATATCAATGAGGAGTTATGATTTTTGTCTTAAGTTTTTCAATATAATGTCTGGCCCTTTTCGCATCTATCTTTCTGTCAGTTTGAATGGTGAAGTTCCAGAGGAGTAAGATGTGATCATTTTCAAGCACTAGAGGTGGTTTGTGTTCCCACCAGCTTTTATCGTGGGGCAGGTCCAGGTTTTTGCAAATTACCCAGTGAATATATTGTGCAGCTCTATCATGCTAGTTGAGATACTCTGTAGGTGCAAGAAGACTGCACATGGAGACAACATGATCAATGGTTTCATTTTGTTGTTGACATACACGACATGTTGGGCTACTGCCGTTCTTTAACATGTTGGCCTGGTAGTTCCTTGTAAGTAGGCATTGATCTTGGGCTGCTATGACAAAACCCTTCTGTTTCTGATTTTAAGCCAGAAGACACTAATTATTGATGGGTAAGAGCTTTGTCAACATCGGCACTATTAGCTCTCTTCAAGTATTTACCATTGAGAGGTTTTCCTTGCCATTTATCAGTAAGAATGTCTAAGGCAGCAGTTTTGGCACGGGTTTTCATACGCTTAGCTTTATCTGTGCTTGTTTCTAGTACGCCTAATTCTGGAATTAGTTGTATTTGGAATTCACTTAGACATTCCTTTGCTTGTTTTGTTACTGAGTATGATGCTTTCTTGTTTTCATGCTTTGAAACAAGTTTTTACATCCAGTCATCAGAGATTTTCAGGTAGGTATCTAGGCCAATTGTGGTAATCTTCATTGTTAATTCCACGTGTAAAAGTCCACGGCCACTCTCTTTTCTATATCTGCCCTAAGGTGCTGCATTTTATGTATTATTATTATTATTATTCAGTAGTTTTATTTTTATAACGTGCTTTCACTTCACTACCGAGCGCAGCTCTGTGCGCCTTGGGTATGTGCTGTGGTTTGCTGTGGTGCTCTTATGTTTACTGTATTGAAAGTGTTTTGCGTAGGATGTGTGCAGTACCCAGTAGTGCAATTTTCTGTATGTTATATATATTTGTAAGTCCTGCTATTTTTGTTATGTATTTGTCTGAATATTTTTTTATTATCCCTAAGGCACCTACTATGATAGGAATTGTTTCTGTTTTTAGATTCCACATTCGAGTTATCTCTATTTCCAGGTCTTTGTATTTTGAAAGTTTTTCCATTTCTTTTAGAGAAACGTTGTCATCTGCTGGTATTGATACATCAATTAGAAAGCATTTTTTTCTTCTTCTTCTTCTTCTTCTTCTTCTTCTTCTTCTTCTTCTTCTTCTTCTTCTTCTTCTTCTTCTTCTTCTTCTTCTTCTTCTTCTTCTTATTATTATTATTATTATTATTATTATTATTATTATTATTATTATTATTATTATTATTATTATTATTATTATTAAGGTAGAATTGTTACCGGGCAAAATGCCTAGCGACAATTCGTCCGTCTTTACGTTCTGAGTTCAAATTCTGCCGAGATCGACTCTACCTTTCATCTTTTCGTGGTCGATAAATTAAGTATCAGTGAAACACTGGGTTCAATTTAATCGACTTAGCCCTTCCCCCAAAATTTCAGGCTTTGTGCCTGTAGAAGAAAGGATTATCATTATTATTATTATATCTTTCTGATAAACAACGTCTGCTATCTTAATCATTCATGTTTCAGTCATATTAAGGTTTCCTTAAGAAAATTAATGATTGCAGTTTTCCGATGGTTTTCCCTCCACCGTCCTTGATTCTGATGAGGTGCCATCAAAACAATGTAATCGAAGAAAACTTACCATTGTTGTTATTACAGCTATTATTGTATTTCATTACTGATATCATGACTCGGTAATTGCTTTCACGTTTGAACCGAATAGATTGAACTTAGATCAACAATTGCTGAGAATAAAATCGCTCTTTTTACCTCTTTGTCATCTTCAGCATTCGGGCACACGAGATTGAATGGGACCTGATTTAGTACAAATTGAGTCTACCAGTTTTGAAACTAAAGTGTGCCATGTTGAACCTGGACCTTGAGTGAAAATAATTAATGCCATCCAATAATTAATCTTACTAAGTCCTTGTGATATATTTTTGCTTACCTGTAAAATTGAATTGTTCTTTCCGTAAGAAATAAGCTGATTTCGGGTAGTTCCTTTATTTTTTATCTTTATCGTTTACTTGTTTCAGTCATTAGATTGTGGCCATGCTGGGGCACCACCTTGAAGAATTTTTAGTCGAATGTATCGGCCCCAGCACTTATTTTTATTTCTTTTTCTTTAAGCCCGGTACTTATTCTATCGCCCTCTTTACCAAAACGCTAGTTTTCGGGGACGTAAACACACCAACACCAGCTGTCAAAGGGTGGTGGAAAACAAACGCAGACACAAAGACATAAATATATATAGATATATGATATATACGAATGGCCTCTTTCAGTTTCCGTCTACCAAATCCACTCACAAGGTTTTTGTCGGCCCGAGGCTATAGTAGAAGACACTTGCCCAAGGTTCCACACTGTGGGACTGAACCCGGAACTATATGGTTGAGAAGCAATCATACAGCCACGCCTGCATAGGTATTTTTTTCGGGTGATGGTTGTAGTGATGGCTATGATAGTAATGATGGCGGTGAAGGTGGTAGTTGAGGTGGTGATGATGGTGATGGTGGTGATGGTGGTGATTGTGGTGACGGTGGTGATGGTGGTTGTGGTGGTGGCAGTGGTGTTGGTGAATAATGATGCTTAGGATATTTGAGTTTCCTTTTAGATTTTAGACGAGCAAATTCTAAAACAATACTTAACCAATTCCACTATATTTCCTTCATTTTGATTTTGTTTTCCTTTCATTTTCGTTTTTCTTTCGCTTGGTTTATTTATTTTCTATTAATTTTCATCGACTTCTTCTTCTTCTTCTTCTTCTTTGTAGCATGTGTGTGCGCGTGTATAATACATACATATATAGATACACCCACGAACACACACACACACACACACACATACATTTATATATATATATATATATATATATATATATATATATATATATATATATATATATACGTTCACACGTATTTACACAGGTGCATTTGTACATAGTTATGTACATACATACATACGCGCACACGTATATTCATGCCTACACGCATACGCACACACACACACACACATGTATACGCCATGACGTTTTACTATTAACGCATGTATTAATGTATTGTTTGTTTAATGTATGTATGATGTGGTTTTATATAGTTTTACTCTTATATATAAAATGTTTATATTGTTTTCGAGGCTATCCGTTCAGTATTTCTTTTAAAATAAAATATACATAATCACTTCCACATGTGCTTGTATTGTCCAGGATAGCAGCTCTTTAGAAGCGCATGCGCATATAATTGCTGTCTAATCCGGGGTGTGGTTGCCTGGGACGCGAACAACACGTGAGAGTTTTTTTTTGTATTTTATAAGCAGTAATTTAAAAGGTATATATATATATATATATATATATATATATATATATATATATATATATATAATTATGTAATATATATATATATATATATAAATATGTACACATGCACATACACATACACACATTATATGTGTGTGTATGTGTGTATCTAAATATATATAGATATCTATAGAAATACCAACGGTATTTCCTTCAAGAAGTAACGTTACACGATCTTTGGAAGCATTAAATCCCGGTGTTGACTTTTCTTCCCGAGAAATAAAAGTTCCAGTAGGTATGCACTCCCAAAAGTGTGCAGTTTCATCAAAATTTCTTGCCTACATTTCAGCAATCATTTTCTTCGGTTGCTCAGGATAATTAGTTTCAATGTCTAACTCAGGCGCCTTTTAAACTTTACAAACCAGCCACTTCTAACCAGAAAAGTTTTTACAATCTTTTTTTCAGCGAATAGTCAGACAGACTTTCGGCTTTCTTTAGTCACCATCATACTCAAAGACACGTTACGTCAAGTCTGATCCACGATCATTATACTCAAGAACCGTTCTATATTAATCATCAGATTAGATCTATGAAAAATAAACTCCAAGCAGTTAATGAAGTATCTTCTTGAGCACGAATTAATTTTCTCTCTATTGTCATGTATTGTTCTCTCTATTGTCATGTATTGTTCTCTCTATTGTCATGTATTGTTCTCTCTGGAAACGAAAGCAGTGTGGCTGATATTTTTTTCTTTGCATCAAGTTTATTAGACATAAATTTAATAGCCTGTGAGATTCATTTACGATTTCTTTTTGCACTTCTGCCTCCACTTTCGAATTTTAAGTAAATCCAATAGTGCTGTCGATCAACAAGTATCCACAACAGATATGTTTTGCGAGAGCAAAAACTTGTTATTCTTGTTGGTGTAAGAATGGAAATGTAAAGGTGAAAGGGTGAGTGAGGTGGAAGGAGGTACTGTATGATTACAATAAGTTTAAGAGACCAGGCTCATGGACACTTCGACACTGGCACTTCTCACTTAAGCCTTAAAAAACCGAATTCTACTCCCGAACACATTTCGTTATGTTGACACACAACCCATGTAGCTATAGACATTACTATTATGCTAATTACTATTACATTATTTATATTATATTATTATTATTATTATTATTATTATTATTATTATTATTATTATTATTATTATTATACTATTCTTGTTATTAGTTGGTTAATCAATAGTTGGTGGGTTGGTAGTGTTGGCGGTGTTGAACGTTTTAGTTTTGGTGATGGGGATGAAAATGATGAGAGAGGGATAATATTTTTCTAATAAATGTTATTGTTGTTCCAGCTACTGAGAATTATTACTTAAGGGGAGAGCGAGCCAGTTGAAGGAAGAGAATCGCTTCGAAGTTTATTTTATTTTTGTTGAGAAATCATTATCAAAGAGTGAAAAGAGCATACATTTCTTTCTTTTATTTTTTTCATGCGATAATGTCTTTAAAATTTCTTTTAGCCGCGGATAGCATTATTTTAGTATCGATTGTTGTAATACTGAAGTTTGGTACATATATATAGGGTAAAAAAAAAATGAATGAGTGCGTGCGTTACATAAATAAGTATTACAAACAACTAATAACAAATGTGTACCAATACAGATGTATCTTCGTCGAAAACGTCGTCATTGCAGGATCGAAATACATCCAGTTGAGGAAAAACAAATAATGATTTCAAATTTTAGCACAAGGCCAGCAATTTCGCGAGAGTAAGTAAGTTGATAACATCGACCCCGGTGTTCAATTGATACTTATTTTACCGACCCCGAAATTTGAACTCGGAAAGTAAAGACGGACGAAATGCCGCTGAGCATTTCACCCGGCGTGCTAACGATTCTGCCAGCTCGTCGCTTAAAGAAAGAAAATATCTGTATAAAGGCTGGATAATAAGCAACTCAGGATACATGAGAGTAACTAGACTCAGGTCTGTCATGAGTCTTAAGATTCATAAGGCCGGTGTTTAATCTGGATTTCAATACACCTACCCCTGCAAGGGACGCCAGTCCGTCATTGTTATTGTTGAAACTCATCTGCAGGTGAGTTGACTAGAGCAACATAAAATGAAGTGTTTTGCTACAGAACACAACACTTGGTTTTGGAATCGAAACCACGCTCGTAATATCAGGATTATCATTATTAATTGTTGTCTTCGTATGGCCCGAAGCCTTATTCTGTTTGTTGTTTTGTCCCTCGTCTCGAGCACGTCTCGTTTTGTTATATTTAGGTCCCATTCCCGGCAAGTTTCTTGTCGGTGCCTCCAGAGTGGAAGAATATTATCGATAATGGCTGAAATTGCGTTTAACCACTCTGGCCAATAACCGATGAAGAATTGGTGACTTTCTATGTTTTTTGTTCGCCTGTATTTAGTATATGCTTATTTATTTATTTACTACACGTTTTTTTTATTATATATATCGGTAGGTCATATTTTCCGTTTGTTGTCTTTATATTTAATCCTTAATGTATATGTATATAAAACCATTTTATCATGGGTGGCCACACAGTAACGTTTCATGAGTGGTCCTTCGCCTTTTAGAAATCCAATTTCGTTTATGCCATTTTTACCTTTAGATGAATGCTATCGATATCTTAACTAACAAAAATGAAGCGAATGCTTGGAATTTACTTCTGATGTCTTGAATATGTTCTGCGTCTTGTAAAAATATAGTTTCTAGTATTGAATACACAATGATTAATCTTTATCTTTTACTTGTTTCAGTCATTAGACGGCTACCATACTGGGACCCCACCTTAGCTGAACAAATCGACTCCAACATTTATTTTTATCTGTCTCTTTTGCTAAAGCACTAAGTTGCAAGCTCATAAAAAGCCCAGCTCCGGTTGCCAAGCAGTGGTTGGACAAATATAAGCATACTGACACTCACATACACATACATACGCGTCCGCGCACGCACACATGTATATACTTATACACAGCGATCTTTAACACAGTTTCTGCCTAACAAATCACTCACAAGTCTTTTGTGGACCGGGGCTATAGTAGTAGACACTTGTCCAAGGTGCCATGCAGAGGGACTGAACTCGGAACCATGGGGTTACAAAGCGAACTTTTACAGGACTCTTGATATAAATGTAGGCTGGTTATTACGTCAGTTATAAAGAAACTCGGTTGAAAATGTGAAAGAGAGATATGGGGAGAGAGAGTGAGTGTGAGAGAGAGAGGGGGGATGAGAGAGAGAGAGTAAACGCTACTAAACGATCACGTGTCGTTTAAATGTTTAGTAGTGAATGATAGTCGCCATCCCGGTATGTGTGTTTGTTATGAAAAACAGTAGCAATGAGCTGGGCGTGGAATTATCAACTCTCCTTCTCTATGTTAACTTGTTAAAATGATGGAGCCTCAATGAGTTGTGCTCACACAAATACGGCGGGAAGCAGAAGTTACTCGAACTATTAAGTGCGCTCTTGTGCGTGTATGATGTGTGCGCGTGCACATGCACGCGCACATGCACGTGCACAAAACTGGAAGCGGCGTATGTATATGAGATTATGTTTGTTAAGGCACGTGCATATATTATTAGACGAGTAACTGTACAAATATCTAGTGTCTCCTTAACCAATTTAGAAATAGTGTCACTGAACATTAACAGTAACAACTCGTTTATTCAGGAATATTTTGTTTTCTTGTTTTGACTGTATTCAGAATAATAAAGAAGTCTAATCTGTCTGTTATTAATCATCAATTATATAATCTTCCTCGGCTCTGTACGTCCTGTGTTCAACTTCCACCAAGGTCGACTTTGCCTTTCACAGAAGTCGATGTACTCGACTTAATACCTTCCCCAAAATTGAGGCCTTGTGCTTCCAGCAGAAATTATTATTATTACTATTATTATTATCATTATTATTATTATTATTATTATTAGTACTATTATTATTATTAAGGTGGTTGGCAGGATCGTCAGCACGGTGGACAAAATAAAATGATTACTGGCATTTTTGCTGGTTTTATGTTTTATGTTCTGAGTTCCGCTGAGATCAAGCATCCTTTTGAGATCGATAAAATAAATATCAATTGAGCACCGGGGTCGATGTAGTCGACTTCTGTCAAAATTTGAAAGAATTTATCGTTCCCTCTTATGTGAAGGTGTATGGCCAAATGGTTACGGTGTTGTACTCCCGATATTATGCGCGTGGTTTCGATTCCAAAACCAAGTGTTGTGTTCTGTAGCAAAGCACTTCATTTTATGTTGCTCTTGTCAACTCATCTGCAGATGAGTTCCAACAATAACAATGACGGACTGGTGTCCCTTGCAGGGGTAGGTGTACTGCAATCCAAATTAAACACCGGCCTTATGAATCTTAAGACTCATAAGACCTGAGTCTCGTTACTCTCATGTATCCTGTGTTGCTTATTATCCAGCTTTTATACAGATATTTTTTTTCTTCAAGCAACGAGCTGGGAGAATCGTTAGCACGCCAAGTGAAATGCTCAGCGGCATTTCGTCCGTCTTTACTTTCCGAGTTCAAATTTCGGCAAGGTTGAGTTTGCTTTTCATCCTTTCGGGGTCGGTTAAAATAAGTATCAATTGAACACCGGGGTCGATGTTATCGACTTACTTACTCTCGCGAAATTGCTCGCCTTATGCCAAAATTTCAAATCATTATTTTTTCCTTACCCGGATGTATTTCGATCCTGCAATGACGACGTTTCCAACGAAGATACATCTCTATTGATACATATTTTATGAAAACTATTTTATGCAGCATTGCGGAAAAAGTTCTATTTGTAATTAAGAATATTTTGATGAGCCTTAACTTCAAAATATTCAATCAATTGTGCTCTGTCAAACGAGTTGGCTGACATCCAATAAGTAGCAGTCAACGGGAAATCTCTTTATCACCGTTGCCCGTAAGTGACTTCTAGTTTTCCATATTTTATCAGTGTTCTTTGTCTGCTTATTACCTCAGGCGGTTAATCCCACTTAATTATAATTTCACTTCTGCTTATCATGATTATCTGTCCATTTAACTAGAATTGGATGCATTTGCCGAAAATTAGAGATAAAATCATTCTTTGAATATTCGAAAGATATGCTTTACTGAACTATGTATGCTGAATCTAATCCGGAGGCTTGATTGGTTGTGACCAAGATGAATTTGTTGTTTCTAATTAAGGCACAAGGCCAGCAATTTTGAAGGGAGAAGCAAAGTCAATACCATCGATCCCAACACTTAGATTGTTACGGTTTTATTTTTATCGAACTCCGAAAGAATGAAAGATAAAGTTGACCTCAGCGGGCTTTGAACCGAGACAGTATAATCAGAAGAGAAACCGGAAAGTACTTTTCTCAATGCTCTAACGATAGGCTTTGACCAAGTTCACTTGATTCTTTCTTTTATTTGGCACAAGGCTTGACATTTTGTGGGGAGGTGATTAGTCGATTACAACATTATTGCTCGACTGGTACTCGACATGAAAGAATGAAAGGCAAACTCAACCTCGCCGGCAATTGAACTCAGAACGTAAAGCCGGAATAAATGTCACTAAGCATTTTCCCCGGTGTGCCAACGATTTTGCCAGCTCACTGTCATGAACGAAATCAATTCGAAATAAATCAGATTTAATTAATCTAGTGATGACACATTCCTAATTAAACATATTTTATGCTTTAATTTTTCTGGTAATAGTCGACTGTGTTACAGGGAGAACACTCAACACGGCTCCAGTTCTTACAAGGTGAACTCTGCAATATCTTCGTACAATAACTGAAATTATTAATGTTGTCGTATTAAGATAGTTAATCTGAGTATTAATAACATAACAGAAGAAAACATGTCTCTACCTTACAATAACAATCTTGAAAGATTGTTTTGTTTATTAACCTAACACAACTAATTCCCTCTCAAAAGATCGCTACTCTTTTACTAACAATTACATTTCTCCAAGATTGTTGTTCTTATTCCAATTAATACTTCTGCTAAAGAAAGTCGACAGCTGGTAGGAGCGGTGGAGTCTTGCATTAAATTCCTGATGGCATTTTAGTTAGGCTTAAGCTCAAATCTTTACCCAAACTGGCTCCAAATTTTATCCTTGTGGAGTCAACATAATGTCTCTCAGTTAACTACAACGGTCGACTTACACTTCACTTCAAAAATAGAGTGACTTTATTCCAATATTAAATATCCTTATTTCTGGATGTTCAACTGACAACCTAATGATATTTTCCTCTCTGTGTTTGCTGTTGTTGCCAAACTGCTTATTTCTATGGAGAAGAGACTGAGATCCTATCTGAACCAGACAATAATAAGAATGTAATTACCTGTCTGAGATTAGTAAATAAAACAATTAAACAAGAATATTATTATTATAATTATTATTGTTGTTGTTGTTGGTGGTGGTGTTGTTGTAAAGTTATTAACGCTCATTTAATTGACTTCAGTTTGCAATGCATGTAGTATTACATACATAAATACATACATACATACATACATACATACATATATATATATATATATATATATATATATATATATATATATATGTATGTATGTATGTGTGTATGTATGTGCATATATATTTCTTTGTGTGTGTGTGTGTGTGTGTGTGTGTGTGCGCGTGCAAATATATACTTGTATATACATGCCTATATAATATATGTACGTACATGCAGTTGTTATGTCTACACACTCACACACATATACGTTTTTCTTTGAGTTTTATTTAAGTTCTTAAGAGAATTCAAACCAGCCACTAACAAAGTGACAAGACTTTTTGAGTTGGGAGAGTTCCCGGTCTTTCTAAATATGTGATTGAGTTAGTGTGTTGGTTGAACTGTCAATACGTACTTATGTGCGTGCATCCATTCATCTAAAGAATCTGAGATAGAAAATCTTTAGAATGTCATCACTGTGCCAATTATAGATTGGGTTTGAAGAATCCGCGTCAGTTTCTTTTGCTCTTTCTTCGAAAACCCTAGTATTTCTAGATTTTTGTGTGAATTTGTTGGTACAAAAATTAATGCACCTATGATGATAAGTATAAACGATAATTTATAGTCAGGATACCATAACTGTAAGTTCCGCATTAACTCACCATAAACGTTTTCCTTTCTCTGGACTTTTGATGGCACATTCACATCCGCTAGGCAGCTGGCCTCTACAACAGTGCATGACTTTTGTTCCCTGTCCCATAGAAGAATATCAGGTCTGTTATGTTTGCACCGAATTGATGTTTTTATTGGGGTGTTCCACTAATATTCCTTGTTTTTTAAAGGTGTGGATACCTGCTGGTTCTGACATGGCTTTGATGTATGCGTCAGTGCAGTCCTTCCTGCGGATAGCATTGTAAATAGTCTTTGCAACTATTTCATCCGTCAGGGACAGGTAGTATCTCGTAGACATCTTGGGGAAGCTGCTGATAATGTGGGTGATATCTTCCACATTGATATAGTAGAGCCGACATATTTTATCACAACGTGGAGCTGTCCGTCTTGTTTTTCAGGTATTTAGTAGCTATATCCTGTTCCTGAATGGCGAAGTCAAATCCTTCTAGGTGGGTTGTAATGTATCTATCACAGGCTTTTTGCTGGTATCATACCTGTTTCTCCTCCAAGCTTCTGTTTAGGTAGGCCAGTCCAGCTTCCTTTGGGTCGCATGGGACAGTTGTATTTTGAGAGTACCTGGACAGTAGTTCTCCAACACTGAAAATGTTGTTGCTTTCACTTTTGAATAGGCATGGATGTATTTACTTCTTTCTTTACTTTTCAGCAGATGTTGTCTGAGTGATACAATACATTCTAAGGATGTTTCGACTGACCTTATGCCGCTACTATCATCACTTCGTCTCACATAGATTCTATTGGTGTCGCTGTTAATACGCAAGTTGCTTGTGGTGGCCAGTACCTGGCTGGTTTTGATGCCCGGGCTGCGTTTCTCGACGAGTATCCAGTCTAACATCCCAAGTGTTGGTACTAGTACTGGCACTGCAAAAGCATTGTGAGATATGGTCTTGTTAAATGCAAACAGCTCTGAGTTCCATATTTTCCGGAGCTTACAGAAGTACTCTTCTGTTATTCTGGTTTTAGTCACGGCACCAACTTATACAACATTCCCATCAATTCCAAGAAACTTGTAGTTTTCATCATTAGGCATATGGATGATAGACAAGCCATTGATGTACATGTTCTCTGGATGGACGACAATCTTTCCTCTGTTGACTATGAGCATTTAACTTGCCGAAACTCATATCTCCATATCTCAGTCTCGCGAGAATATTGTTCAAAAGCTGGGATCTTGAATTTGAACTACTTGTTCTCTCGCAATTTTGCAATATGTACGTACGTATGTATGTATGTATGTGTTGCTGTGTACCGTGCTTGTGTACTGACATGGCTCCTGCACTCGTGTGAAACATGGACTCTGTACAAACGTCAGGTAAGGGTCCTTGAACGCTTTCATCAGATATGTCTCAGGCACGTTCTCAATGTTGGCTAGACCTCATGGATTCCAGACACACAGATCCTGAGGACAGCTGATATCTTGAGTATTGAGGCAATGGTGCACAAGCACCGGTTACGTTGGACTGGACACGTTATTAGAATGAAGGATAGCAGGATTCCTAAGCAGATGCTCTATGGAGAACTTGTGAATGGAAGGAGACTCCGGCAGAAACTAAGGCTGCGCTTTAAGGAATGTGTCAAGTCCTCATGTATGTATGCATGCACGTACGTACGTACGTACGTACGTATGTATGTATGTATGTATGTATGTATGTATTTAAATTCCAAAAGTCATTATAACTAGAGGGACATTCCCTAGTGACGCCTTTTGCATGAAGGAGATGTAGTTAAGCGGAGCGTGAGCGATCACGTATAATGTAGAATGTCCATTGTTAGTTTAACAATATTACTAATATGTGAAACAATTCCTTTCATCAGAATTTTAGGGTTAATAAGTTGATTATCTTTTTAACTTTTACTTGTTTAAGTCATTGGACTGAGGCCATACTGGAGCATCGCCTTAAAGGGTTTTACCCAAACGGAATCGACCCCAGTACGTGTTTTTAAGCTTGGCATTTACTCTATCGGTCTCTTTTGCCGAATAGTTATGATACAGGGACATAAACAAACAACACCAGCTGTCAATCAGTGGTGGGAGACAAACACATGCATACATACATACACACACACATACATACATACATACATACATGTGTATGTATATATGTATGTGTGTGCATGTATGTATGTATGTATTTATATACACACACACAAACACGCGCGCACACACACACACACACACACACACACATATATATATATACAGACACACATAAAGGGCTTCTTTCAGTTTCTGTCTACCAAATTCTCACACAAATCTTTGGTCGATCCAGAGCTATACTAGAAGACACTTTTACAAGGTACCACGCAGTGGGACTGGACCCGAAAAGAACCATGGGGTCGGGAAGCACAGCCAAGCTTGCACTTATTTTAACCACACAACTACGCCTACATTATTAGTAATTTATCAAAGAATAACATTTGTAGTAGTGATCCCCCAAAAATTACTTTGCCATGGTAACGTTCATTAACCTTTTTAACTCCAACCTGCCTGATATCGCCCTTGGTTCTGTGATGCAGATTTTCCTATTTCAAAACGACGCAAATTAAGACTTATCATCAAAATTTCCTTTTTAATTTTGTTTCAAACACCAACTTAATATTAGTTTCAGATTTTGGCACTAGCTGAGCAAGTTCAAGGGTAGCTCGATTACATCGACCCCAGTACTCAACTTGGTATTTATTTCATCGACTCTGAAAGAATGAAAGGTTAAGTCAACCTCGGTAGGATATGAACTCAGAACGTAAAGACGGACGAAATGCTGTTAAACATTCCGTTCAGTGTGCTAACGATTCGGCTAGCTCACCGCCTTATAAAAACACCAATTTGATAATGACAGTTATTTCATTAAGTTCTTCCTTATTTTCACAAGTAATTGGAACAAAGGCAGTGTATTTTGCAGAAATATGTTAACAATTGGGTAACCAATTATCGCAAAATTTCGCGTGTTTCTGTTGTTCTAAGTCAACAAATAGACGATCGACAATACAGAAACTATTTGAATAAGAGACCCCTTCACAGTAGCTTAACTCGTTAGAAATAGAACCTAAGTGTACCTCACATTTCACCCTGAAGTCTTATAAAGGCATGTAGGCAAGTGTACTCGAAATACTGTACTCCTAGATATATAATGCATCTGGAGTCGCATTATCGTAAGGAGGGAACGATTACGGTTTGAATGCATTGCATCACAGATGTTTCTAGCCAAGGTGAATACGAGACACCGAGAACGACAACAACAACAAGCGCAGATTACTGACCAACGTTTAACATTGTCTGCCAAAGCAGGCGGCGCGGTGGCAGAATCGTTAGCATGCCGGGCAAAATGCATAGCGGCATTTCGTCTGCCCTAACGTTTGAAACCGATATTATTTGCTGAAGCATGCCAGGCAAAATGATTAGCGGCATTTCGTCCGTTTTTACGTTCTGAGTTCAAATTCCGCCAATGTCGACTTTGTATTTCATCCTTTCGGGGTCGGTAAAATAAGTGCTAGTTGAGCACTGGAGTCGATATAATCGACTTAACCCCTCCTCCCGAAATTAATGGCCTTGTACCTAAACCTGAAACCAATATTATCTACCGAATCAGCGACATCTGCAGACCGTCCGTTTAAATAGTAAGGTACATTAGTTTCAACGATATATGTTCTTCATCCACCATGACTAGATGTGATTATGAGCTCCGTCCACTCCGACCATGTAAATAAATAATCACAGACTTTTCCCCTTTAATTCTTAATACTTTAATGGTTAGAAGACGAAGGGCTGATATATTAGGACCGTGTTCACTGGTAAGGGGAAATGAGGAAGATATTCTCAGACCAGAATACTTTCCACATTCGACCCATCTAAAACATCCTAAAGAAGGTCAGCTGATGGTTTAAAACCGGATTCTGGATTAAGTCTACCTATCAAGCTAACAAATAGATGTAATGTCTTATCCAGTATTTCTCAACCATTTTTTTAACCTATGGAACCCTTTGATTCCTATTTTATTCAGGTTGACCCACATAACCGTTTCATGCTTTTTAAAAAAAAAATTCTATAATATTTTTATAATTATTATTAGGAATTGTATTAAGAAATTGTTAAAATATTTTATGCATTGTAAAAAGTATAACCAATTTACTGCACATAAACTTTAGCAGCAAAATTCTATACGAACCCCCCAGGGTCATGCGGACCTCCGATGAGAACCTCTGGTCTAATTATTAAGGGTTTGGTTACTTTGTACTGCTTAATGTAAATCTTGTTTGATGTGGCTCTGGGCTGTGATATACTACCATGGGATTACACCATGGTTGTATTTTCTTAAGTGGATATGTACCAAACAAATGTTTGCTGCTAATGTTGTGAATGGTGACTTTTGGAAACAGCACATTGGAGGAGCGGAACGACATTACGTAGTAAAACAAAGTGGAGAATGTAAGATGAATGTGTGTGAGAGAGATGAGGGGAGACTAACAGACAGAGACAGCGACAGAGATAGAAAGTGCGAGGGAGAGAGAGAGAGTGAGAGAGTCAGAGGGTGAGAAAATGAATGTGTGTATGTCATATAGAGAGGATGACGGGATAAAGAGAACGTGTGTGAGTGTGTGTGAGAAAGAAAGTGTGTTTGTGATGTAGAAAGGGTGGTGGGTGAGAGAGAGAGAAAGGGAAAGAGAGTTACAGAAATGTGAGACTGTAAGTGAAGAACAGAAGTGTAGGGGGGCCGAGCAAGTGTAGGGGGCCGAGCAAGTGTTTTCCCGCTGTGGATCTGATGTGGAGACAACAGTGCATAAAAACAAACAAAACTACACTCACCTACATACATATATAAAAACACACACACACACACACACACACACACACACACACACACACACATGTATGTGTGTGTATGTGTTTATCAAGATATACTCTCACTTATAGAATACTTGCATGTATTATATATAAATGTGTGTGTGAGTGTGAGTGAGTGTGTGTGTGTGTGTGTGTGAGTGCGTGTGTGTGTGTGTGTATGTGTGTGTGTGTGTAGGTGTGTGTGTGTGTGTGTGTGTGGCGTGGATATTAGATATTTGGTATATCCAAAGGCAGGGTATAGGAAATTACGATGCTAATGCTGGGCTGTTTCCAAAGGTAATTTACCAGAAGAGAAACAGTTCCAGTTAGGCAATAAATCTGGGTAACTGACCGTCACAGAACGGAACGCAAATGGCGAACATTTGGGGCAGCCGTTTCTATGTAATAAGAACAACGGAAACGATGACGACGACGACGACGACGACGATGATGATGATGATGATGATGATGATGATGGTAATGATGATGATGGCGGCGATGTGTCTTGCGCACGACTTCATCGCCAAAGCTGTCATATTTGGTGTGTATTTGTGTTTAAGCACGCGAGAACAAAACACACACACACACACACACACACACACACACACACACACACACACAGAATTGTATCAGTGTGTTTATTAATATATATATATATATATATATATATATATATTATTTTATTTAAAAGAGTTCCAACTCTGTCTGTTTTTTATGTTTTTTATTTATATTCTTGTAAAATTAATGTGGGATATAGAATATGGAATATATAATATATAATATAAAAAAAAGATGGATGGTACAATGAAATGAAGTATTGAATGTCTTATTGAATATATGGAATATTGAGTGTTCAATATAAAGGATTAAATATATTAAGGCTTAATATATTTTAATCCTTTATATTGAACACTCAATATTTCATATATTCAATAAGACATATTCCATATATTCAATAAGACATACAATACTTCATTTCATTGTACCATCCATCTTTTTTTTATATTATATATTATATATTCCATATTCTATATCCCACATTAATTTTACAAGAATATAAATAAAACATAAAAAACAGACAGAGTTGGAACACTTTTAAATAAAATAATATATTCCTCTATACACGATCATACAAAACCCCTTTTTTTGTATTTATTTTTACTCACACACACACACACACACACACACACACACACACACACATATATATATATATATATATATATATATATAGAGAGAGAGAGAGAGAGAGAGAGAGAGAGAGAGATAAACATACATATACATATATATTTACATATATATACATTAATACATACATATATATAATATATATAGGTATATACATATATATTTTCATATATGTATGTATGTATCTCTCTCTCTCTCTCTCTCTACATATATATATATGTGTGTGTGTGTGTGTGTGTGTGTGTGTGTGTGTGTGTGTGTGTGTGTGTGTACGTATATATACACGCACATACATATAATCTGTATTTTTACGCAAGCAAACGTACACACTCATGCACACACACACACACACGCATACACACCTATTTTTTCTATGCGCGCGTATTTATTCTATCTCTATCTGTCGATGTGACGTCATATCTTACCGACAAAGCGATAACTTTGACATCAATGTTGAGTTTACTTTTTCCCATCAACAAACCAGGCTTTAATCTACTCCCCCTCCACCTCATTCTTTTCCCAGTTTATTTCATATTGCTCTACCACCACCACTCTCGCCTCCTTCTTCTTTTTCTCCTTCTTCTTCTTCTTTCTCCTTCTTCTTCTTCTTCTTCCTCCTCCTCCCCCTCCTCCTTCTCCTTCTCCTTCTTCTTCTTCTCCTTCTTTCGTGTTATTTTTCCTTTTCAGTTTTAATTCGCATCTTCATCGTCTTTCTTTTCTTCTTTTTCTTATCTTTAATGACAATATAAGACGGCAAGTTAACAAAGTGAGAGAGAGAGAGAGTAGGAGTAGCTGTGTGAGGCAAGTGAGAGAAAGAGGCAAAAGATTCAATAAATATCTCAACTTCCTTCATACTGCCTCCTTCTCCTCTTCCTCTTCCTCCTCTACTTCCTCTTCCTCCTCCTCCTCCTCCTCCTCCACTTCCTCCTCCACTTCCTCCTCCACTTCCTCCTCCACTTCCTCCTCCACTTCCTCCTCCACTTCCTCCTCCTCTTCCTCCTCCTCTTCCTCCTCCTCTTCCTCCTCCTCTTCCTCCCCCTCCTCCCCTCCCCCTCCTCCCCTCCCCCTCCTCCCCTCCCCATCCTCCCCTCCCCCTCCTCCCCTCCCCCTCCTCCTCTTCCCCCTCCTCTCTTCCCCCCTCCTCTTCCCCCCTCCTCTCTTCCCCCCCTCCTCTTCCCCCTCCTCTCTTCCCCTCCTCCCCTTTCCCTTCTCTTCCCCCCTCTTCACCCTCCTCTCTTCCCCTCCCCTTCCCCTTCCCTTCCCTTCCCCTTCCCCTCCCCTCTTCAATCTTCTTCCTGCACTTCCCCTCCCCTCCCCTCCCCTCCTCCTCCTCCTCCTCCTCCTCCTCCTCCTCCTCCTCCTCCTCCTCCTCCTCATCATCATCATCATCACCATCATCATCACCATCATCAATATTGTGATCCGTTTTCTAAACTTCCCTTCTTTTAGTCTCTGCCACTCATTAACCTATCTTTTTTCTTCTTCCTTTTTTCGTTCCTTTTCACTCATTTCTATTCTTCTTCCCTTATCATTCTTTAGTCCCCCTCCCCGCCCCTACTCCTAACTATCTGTCACCATTCCCTTCTCATTTTTCTCTTTTGTAGTCTCCTGCCCCTAATTTCTCTTACTAAATCTCCCAGTCTTTTTCCTTTTCACTCTCACACTCCCTCTCTCTCTCTCTCTCTCTCTCTCTCTCTCTCTTCCATCTTCTCTTCCTCTCTGTGCCTCTTCTTTTCTCTCTCTCTCCCTTCCTCCCTGCCGCCCTCCCCCTCTCTCTCACTCACAAATATCTCTACTCTCTCTCTCTATTCCTTCACCTTTTCTATATCACCCTCTATTTCCTCCCTCCCTCCCTCCCTCTCCTTCGCTTCTTTCCTCTCTATCTATTTCTCTTTATTTCTCTTTCTCATTTCCCTTTGTTCCTTCATACGCCTCACTCCTCTCTTTCACTTCTCAGCTTCTTTGCATATATATTATACTTTTTCCTAAACCTCGTTCAACCTATCTATCTATCTATCTATCTATCTATCTATCTATCTATCTATCTATCTATCTATCTATCTATCTATCTACATCCCTTTGTCTATATTTACCTATCTATTGCCCATTTCTATCTCTCTCTCTCTCTCCCTCCTCTCTCAAGGGAAATTATTTGTCGTAATCTTATCTAAGCGATATTTCTCACCAAGACAAGAGAAGCAGTCTTGACGTACGTGAAACGGTTTTATCTGTGACTCGAAACCAGGTCGCGACAAAGGCTGAGAATTTGTCACAGACTCTGGTGACAGTGATAGTTTCTGACACAAGGTCTCAGATAAAGCAGATTTAAGAAGTAATGCTGTTCATGCCGTTCCCAATGGTCTCAGTGATTTAAATGAACCGTAACAGAAACACCGATCCAACGAGGGACCCTTTGTGTGGTCACTCAATTTGCTAGAAGCAAAAGCCAAATTTCCCTTAAATAACATCCTACCATCTTGGAAACAAAAAGGAAAGCAAAAAAAAAAAGAAAGAAAGAAAGAAAGAAAGAAGAAAACAGAAAAGAGAAGACACATTAGATTGTGGAGATAATCAGCATATATATAAGAATTTTGCCTGGAAGATTACAGCCGGGTAGATTATGCTCATTGATCAGCTCCATCACGGTTGATTGGAGGTAGTCAATAGCAACACCAAGTTGGGTGTCCAATAAAGCAGCTTCAACGTGGTCCATCGACATGCTACAGATAGTAGTCTAATATCTCCAAATCATAATATTTCTTCTTCTTCTTCTTCTTCTTCTTCTTCTTCTTCTTCTTCTTCTTCTTCTTCTTCTTCTCCTCCTCCCCTCCTCCTCCTCCTCATCATCATCCTTCTTCTTCTCCTCCTCCTCCTCCTCCTCCTCCTCCTCCTCCTCCTCCTTCTTCACATGTACCCAAAAAGTACAAGAGATACTATAGTCTTATACATATCACTAAAACGTATGGAAGGTCACGGCTGGATTGATTGTAATAATAGATTAGTTTGATCAAGAATCTTTTGGGATGAAACAAGTGCAACAACCACAATAACAACAACAACAACAACAATAAGACGAAAATCAACAACAACAGTAACCACTGGACATCAGTGTTCCAGGACTCATTGGAAAGAAGCTTAACACGGTTTCCATACCGCAAAAGTGATCCGAGACCCCAACGTCCCCCTGAACGGACGTCAGTCCTTCACAAGGCTATTCATTTACAGCTGAATGGACTCTTGTAATGTGAAATGAAGCGTTTTGCTCAAGAACACAACCCACCGTCTGATCCAGGGATCGAAGTCATGATATTACGATTGTGAATGCAATACCCTAGCTACGCTCCTTCGAACAATACAATAATCCCTCGTCACATCGAGGTTTACCTTTCGCAGTTCACCTATCGAGGTTTATTATTTAAGCTTACGTCAATTCCTCGGTGGTGTTGTTTTGCATTTATAATAAAATAAATAAATACCAACCGGAGTGGCTGTGTGGTAAGTAGCTTGCTTACCAACCACATGGTTCCGGGCTCAGTCCCACTGCGTGGCACCTTGGGCAAGTGTCTTCTACTATAGCTTCGGGCCGACCAAAGCCTTGTGAGTGAATTTGGTAGACGGAAGCTGAAAGAAGCCCGTCGTATATATGTATATATATATGTATGTGTTTGTGTGTCTGTGTTTGTCCCCCCACCAACGCTTGACAACCGATGCTTATGTGTTTACGTCCCCGTAACTTAGCGGTTCGGCAAAAGAGACTGAAAGGATGAGTACTAGGCTTACAAAGAATAAGTCCTGGGGTCGATTTGCTCGACTAAAGGCGGTGCTCCAGCATGGCCGCAGTCAAATGACTGAAACAAGTAAAAGAGTAAAAGAGTACAGTACTGTTTCTACTTCGCGGATTTTCACCTATCACGGGGTGGGCGGTGTTGGAACGTAACACCCGCGATAGTCGAGGGATTACTGTTCACCAGAAAGTAAGACAAAGAAAATGAGAGTAATGTAGCATTGGACCAACCTGAGTCGGCAAAGAATTCACAGCACAAGCAACTTTTTAAAATAAAAAAGAACGGAAAAATCCTCTGAGATTGTGAAGATCCTCAATTTCTGTACCAATTGCCAGAGGCCCGGATGAGGAAGATTAGATCTTTAAAAAGAACTTTTATTGAACTTTATTGAACTGCCATTGAATTTTTGACTTTGTATTGAACAATGTTTTCGAGGGGTTATCGATCGGCGGGCGTTGGTGCCTCTCTCATTTTTATTCACCTTTTGTTATCACCCTCATCTCATTAATGTCCGTGTCCAGCCCGTAGCTACTTTACGTTTGTCTGTCCTTGTTTGTCCCCTCTTTGTAAGGCCTTAATGGCCAATATTTAATGTAATGAAATAAAGTAGCATTCATTGAACTTGATAAGCAGACAACGGGAAATGAAATGCTTTGCTTAAGGATACAACGCTCGTATCGAAACCACAATCTTGCAATTCTAAGTTGCCACACCCTAACCACTTAGCCACGCGTCATCACCACCACCACCGCCAACAACAACAACATCTTAATCAACTGGAATGTTTGAGTCTGGTTTTGGCGGGAAATTACCTTCTTATCTTTCCTGATGTCTGTTTACCTAACCCTGCCAGTTATCTTCTCCCCAGTGTATCACCTCGCGCCTCACTAATTTCTTTCTTCTTCCATTGGATGTCTTTCAAATTTCTTTTATCCTTTTTCATTGTACTTGCCTTTCTTTCTTTCTTTTTTTTCTTCCAATTATTCTTTCTTTTTATTTGGCTTTTGTTTTCCTCTCACCTCTTGTCTTACACTTCTTTTTTCACTTCTATTTCCTCTTTGTAGTTGTTGTCTTTTTTATTCTTCCCCCTTCTCTTTCTCTCCTCCCCTCCTCCTCCTCCTCCCCTCCTCTTCTCTCTTCCTCCTCTCCTCTCCTCCTCCCCACCACCTCCTCCTTCTTCGCCTCTACCCTATTTCTTCTGCTACTCAGAGCTTACTCATTCGCTCTGTCCACAGCCTTTTCCCCCCACAATCCTCTTCTCCCGACAATTTTTACTCCATCCATCCCTCGGAGGGCAACTTCCATTATAAAACGAATTTTACTTGCCATACTATCAACTAATACAATCACTGATTCTCCTGATAAACACGAAAGTTCTCAAAATCCCGCCTTTTTTACATTACAAATATTAACAAGGCGACGAAACTATATACACCCTCTACTCATCCTCTTTCTCTTTCTATCTTTCTATCTTTCTTTCTTTCTTTCTTTCTATATTTCTTTCTTTATTTATCTCTCCTTCCATTTACCTTTCATCCTCTCCATCACTCTTTCAATCCTTTCTCTCTTGTTACTTTAATAACTGTCCCAAATTTTTGGCACAAGGCCATTCAATTTTAGAAAGAGGCGGTAAGTTGAGCACACCGACCCAGTGCTCAACTGGTACCTCATTTTATCGACTCTGATAGGGCGAAAGACAAACTTGTCCTCGTTAAAGAGCAGGAAGAAATGCCGCTAAGCATTTTGTCCGGTGCACTAACGATTCTGCTACCCATTTATCGCTTGTAACAGGAATGTTGTAGCTAGTTAATTTCTTTATTACATTTTAAGCTAATTCTGTTCGGATCCCGTGAATACCTGAGGCTGTTACTTACCTTCAGTCTCTGCACTGGTGAGGCAACTCCACTGTCTTGGATTAGTCACTAGATTATTGCAGTAATCCTTACCATGCTAGCTCTATAGCGACGGGCTGCAAAACACTGGTCACTTTTACTATGACATAACTGTTTCAGTGTTAAATTGTATAATTATCGTGACAGTGTGTGAACTTGTGGTTACGATGCTTGACTCAAGATCGCAATGTCGTGAGTTCAGTTCCTGGTCGAAGCAGCGAGTTAACTTAATCCATTAGCTATATAACTTAACGGAATACGAACAGTTAATCTCTTGATCAATAACTGTTACTTAATCATTTCTTCAATAAGAATTACTTGCTATTAAATTACAGGCTTTTCCGTCTTTTATACGTTCTGGTTTCAAATGTCACCGAGGTCAGCTTTGCCTTTCATCGTTTCAGCATACCTGTTCAATACTGGGGTCGATGGGATCAGCCTTCCCCTCCCCTCAGAACTGCTGGCCGTATGCCGAAATTAGAAAGGTTATTATGTTACAGTCCAAGGACGGAGTATTGGCAGAACAGCTAGAGCGTCGGTAAAAATGCTTTGCAGCTCTGTACGTTCTGAGTTCAGATTCTACTGAAGTCAAATTTGCCTTTCATCCCTCTGAGGTCGATGAAATAAATTACCAGTGTTGGTACCTTTTACCAAAGAACAGTCAAACCGTCCTAAGTCAAAGGCGGAAGGCGTGGCACAACAAACTTGTTAACCGCCGAGCACAACATTTTGCAATATTTGTCCTGGTACTTTACATTCATCTTTCATCCTTCCAAAGCTGATGAAATGAAGTACCTGTCATATGCTGGGGCCCATATCTTCGACAGATTCTCTGCTCTCCCCACTCCTAAAAACCTCATTTCTGGCCTTTTTATTTAATCCTAGATCATACCTGGTCAAGCAAACCAAAGACTGAAAGAGCTTCCTGACATATATTATCCCAGCTTTTCTTCTTTAGGCAAAGTGTATCTAAGACTGCATCATCCACTATGTCATTTCCGTCTTTTTGTTTTCTTTTTTCTTTTTTCTTTTATTTAATACAATTTATATGAAAAAAGATTTGGTCGCTATATTTCTATAAGTGGAGCATCCAAATAGAGGCACCCTAACTGAATTACAAAGTAACTAAAAGCAAAAAGTAATTATTTCGCTCCATAAGACGATGCTTAGCTCCAATTTCTGGAACTTTAAGAAAGTAAATAAAATAAACCTTATATAACAAGGGCACATGGCCTTGTGTTTAGGGCGTTGCATTCGCGACTGCAACATCTTGGTTTCAATTCCCAGACTGGGCGGTGCGTTATGTTCTTGAGCAAAACACTTCATTTCACGTTACGCCAGTCCAATCAGCTGTAAATGAGTAACCCTGCGACAAACTGGAATCTCGTAGAAAGAGGAATATTCAGATTTTAATGACTTACACGCCATGAAAACCGGGTTATGGCTATTTCAGTCCCCGAACTCGAGGTAGTAATATCCAAGGGAAAATGATGATATAGCTAAGGCGCAAGTCTTATTGGTAACAATCTTACAAGATCTTAATTCCAATATTTTCCAACTGAGCAAGCTAAAACATGGCGGAATCAAGGGTCCGACCTAGAAACGCAACAATTTCTATATAACAGGTGTCAACCAATGGATGATCAAGTCATTTCGCTTTTATACATTCGGGTCCTAAAGACAAACTGTATTTCTTCTCCTAACATTCTGTATCAATGGGAAGACGAAATATAGAGACTGTATTCATCATTTTCTTCCTCTGCTATGGAGTCGAACAAGTTGAAATAATTTTTAAAAACACTCCCTCTTAACCTTATTAAACAAGGAAATGTGTCCTCTGCTTATTCTATCCTCATAACCCTTATCCAAAGGTGAATCAAAAGTTAAACTAAAGAACCTACGTATTGTGAGTCCAACTTCAGAATCAATTGCATATAGTGTCATGAAGGTAGAAAGGATTCTGCTTTTATATAGTGAGTGGTATTGCAGGGTATGTAGGATGCACCTGGGTGTGTCTTTTCTATTAATGGGGCAGAATATTGTTATAGAAATTAAATTTCACGTGAGTTTAAAATAAGTAATAATGAATACTAGTGGGAGCCGTGAATATTTCACGGAATTAATAGCAAACGTATTGGAATTTTCCTGAAAACTTTATCCAAAAACCTGAAAGCGTAGCCTGTGCGGTGTCTGTATCAAAAGATAATGGCTCATCTACTATTCATTGAAAATTGAAGGAAATACGACGACTACTTAATGCTCTTTATATATACACTTTATGCATAATTTTATACTCAATACACAGCACTGATAAAATAAATATTCACTCTTGTTTTTTCCATTTTTCTCATAAACAGAAAAATTGCATTTTAAAATTTACATAGTCACAATTTCATTTCTAGAAAACAAAAGTTTTATAGTAAAAAAATAATAATTTTATATGTAAAATATAGGGGTCACAATTTCATGGGGGTAAAAATTTAATGCAACATGGCATACTCTGAAAACCATATCATTGGTAACTTATAAGCCAAGGCGTACACCTTTCAATCCAATACTCCTTTGCAGACTATGTTCTTCGTGTAAGTTCTCCTTCTTCTTTTTCCTTGTTTGTCTGTGTTGAAAACTTTAACTCTTACATCAGATAATATTTGGAGCCCTTCAGAATGCAACATATAGCTGACTATGACGAAATATAGGTTCACGCAAGAACAGCCCCGTTTTATCAAATGTCTGCCCTTGTGATTTATTGATAATCATTGCATATGGCAGGCGGACGGGAAACTAGTTTTTTTCAGAAGTGAATGGCAAGTTTGGGATGCTCATGCGTTAAGTGATAGGTGATATAAAAACTTAGTTCAATTAAAAAAAAAAACTTTTCATTATGCACTCACCATCGCCACCTCCACGATGACGACGACGACCACCACCGCCAACACCATCTCTCTCTTTCTTTCTCTCTCTCTCTCTCTCTCTCTCTCTCTCTCTCTCTCTCTCTCTCTCTCCCTCTCTCTCTTTACAATCCGCCATGCTGCAGTCCCATGACTTCGCCGTATTTTTGGCAGGGTGGATGAACGGGTGCTATGCTTGGTCAAAGGGCAGCCCCTGACTATGCAGATTACGCTTGACACTCCGTGAAGTATTTTCAAGCTACCCGCATATCCAAGTACAAAGATAAAAGGTGTATAGATATATATGATATTTATTATATCATCATTTACTCAAAATGTTATACAAATGTAACCGGGAATATATGAAACGAAGCACAAATATTTTCCTACGTAAATCTTTACAGCTGTTTCAAAACTTCAATGATTATATATGTGCATATGTGTATACAGAGAAAGAAATCTATAGATTTGTATTTGTATCTCTATAGATAGATAGATAGATAGATAGATAGATAGACAGATAGATAGATAGATAGATAGATAGATAGATAGATAGATAGATAGATAGATAGATAGATAGATAGACAGATAGATAGATAGATAGATAGATAGATAGATAGATAGATAGATAGATAGACATCGGTATAAATATAGACATAAGTAGAAATTAAAAAAAAAAAATGCCTGCCTACCAAGTTCTATATATATAATGGTGCTTATAGTTGTCTATGTATGTTTGTTTAAAAGAGTATATACGGACAGCTTACTGAACATTTTTTATTCCTTTCTATTCGTGTGTGTGTGTGTGTGTGTGTGCGTGTGTGTGTGTGTGTGTGTTTACCTATATACATATATGAACAAATACTGCTGTCAAAATATTTTTACGTATCGTCTCCGCAGTGATAAGACTTTCGCTCACAATTTGGTTTATTAATACCTACAGCCTACCTTGCGTATTTACTCACAGCACAGACCTGATATACATTCACAGACATATAACGTGTGTATTTCTATTTCTATTTCTTTCTATATATCTATTTATCTATCTATCTCTATCTAGCTAATTGTCCATCTGTCTGTCTGTCTGTCTGTCTGTCTGTCTGTCTGTCAGTCTGTCTGTCTGTCCGCCTATATTTATCTATCTATATATGGGGTTCGTGTCCCACGGGCAGCCTTCAAATTCTTCTATCTAAACGGTTTTTTAACCCAATATTTACACGATATCACGAACAGCCTTATCTGCTTCAAGTTTCGCCGTTGCAATAAATACTTATTTTACGTTCTCTCGAAGTTTAAAATTTTTATGACATCAGCAATACATATGTACGTATGTATGTATGTAT
>NC_142937.1:70592267-70612267 GCF_046866305.1 Octopus bimaculoides | reverse complement strand
CGCCAGTTATCGTTAAAGGTGTGAAATTATTAGGATCTTTTGGACTATAACTGACGAGGAATTAGCAACAGTAATTAAAATTATCGGAACGCTCACTTCAACAGTATTCACATCTTCGCATTCTTGTGTTTTACACATACGATACTTAGAACAGGAAAATACCACGTGTTTTCCTTCTGAGAAGATAACTATATGACATGACATTTTCTACACATGACAAATGAGCACATGAATGTGCGATGCATTTTCTAATGATTTTTCAACCAATCAAATCTCAACGACGAATCATATTTCAACAAATATTATTACTTGTATATTGTCACGCTACTTCTCTACTGACATTTTTTAAATTATCGGAGACGGTAAGCACGGAGTTGCGAGTCAAGAAACTTCAGCTTCTAATCAATTTTAGGAAGTTATGCAGAATTTTGTATTTAGTACTTTATCCGTTTACACCCATCAAAAGCATACTTATCTTTTGATAAGCCAAAACGTAGAAAAGTTACTCTGGGGTCGAAAGTTTCGTCCTCGGCACTTACCTGTTAATCGTCAGGTGCGAAACGTTTCCCTTCAGTGAATTTTGTGACTTTCAGCCGCTAAAAAATATGTATAAAGATATATATATATATACTTATGGATCGAGTTCACTTTCTCCTGTGTTTTACCAAGTGTGTGTGTGTGTATATGTGTGTGTCTGTGTGTGTCTGTGCGCGCGTGCGTGCATGTATGCACATATACTCACACACACACACACACACACACACACACACACACACAAGAAATGAGCAAAACAAATCTCATTTTCAAGGTTATTGGGATAGAGAGGGCCAATTTATGACGTTTATGATACTCTGAACGTACGTAAACAACTCAAATGGAAAGTTTCCAAATGATTAGCGAAACTGGATTGGTGGTTTTGAATCGGCGTCAACGTACTCCCGGAACATAGGGATTGCTTTGTCTGTTTTATAAGTATACATACATACATGCATGCATACATACATACATACATACATACATACATACATACATACACACACACAAACACACACACACATATATACATACATACATACATGCATATATATATATATATATATATATATATATATTTATATATATGTATATATATGGTATATATATATATATATATATTGTATATATATTGTATATATATACACATATATAGAAACATATTTGCGTACTTTTATACATAGTTACTTACATACATACACATATGCATATACACATGCATAGATACATGTCACCCTAGTCACATTTAGTGACAATTGTAATTGTCCTTTTTGGTGAAACATTGCAACCTGATGTTTACATTAATTACATGCATATTTTATATATATATATATATATATATATATATATATATATATATATATATGTATGTATGTATTTTTGTATGTGTATATATATAGAGAGAGAGACAGAGAGATATACAAACATACATGCATCAATGTATCCGTAGATACATGCTTACATGGCTGTATGTATGCATATACATATGCATACGTAATGCATACACACGTGCATACTTTCAAATATGCGCGCATACAAGCTTGCATGCATATGTGCACGTATTCCTGCATGTGCTCTTATGTACATTCATACATACTTATATACGTCTAACACGCACATTAAAAATACAATCTGTAAATGGAACAGTAAAAATATGCAAGACTTTTCTCTAGTTCAAAATGTGACATTGGTTTTGTTATTTATATTCTAACGACGGAGATTTGAATCTTTGTTAGAAAGCAGCTCCGCCCTTACAGGAAGACTTCAAGTAAATATACATATATATACTTCCTAAAAAGCTTGCTTGTATGCACAGATAGATATATACATACATTAGCTAGCTTTTATAAGCATTATATCAAGTATTCATCCACAGAGTCTTTATTTGATTATGCTTCTGTATGTATGTATGTGTCTGTGTGTGTGTGTTTTATGTGTGTCTGCGGTTATATTACTCTATATAGACAAACTTCCTCAACCCCACCCCTTTTTGGATTCTAAATTACATCAACCTTTCTTTATTTCCTTCTTTCTCTCTTATTTTCTTCTCTGAAATAATGTCTCGATCCTCTAAACTTGTGATTTGTCCTATTAACTTGACTCACATAACTGCAAACAGTTTTCTCCCTTTCATTTTTTTTCTCCCCTTCAATACATAACTTTTAAAATATATTTCCGAGAATTGGAAAGAATATTCCCTAGAATTGGAAAGAATATTCCCTAGAATTGGAAAGAATATTCCCTAGAATTGGAAAGAATATTCCCTAGAATTGGAAAGAATATTTTGTCATCTTTTACTTGCTTCAGTCATTTGACTGCGGCCATACTGGGGCACCGCTCTGAAAGGTACAGTGGGAAAAAAATCGACCTCAGTACTTCTAATTTTATGTCTGATACTTATACCATCAGTTTCTTTCTCCGAAACGCAATTTTACGGGGACATAAACAAACCATCACCTTTTCTCACTTTATTACACGCTCAAGCTATCCTGTTCTTATAATCAACTCTTGTTCCGCGGGATTATTGTTACCCTGATTAGGAAGATGGATTTTAAGTGTTTTCGACCTTCAAGAGCGCCAATCTGGCACCCTCCGCTTATAACAGCGTCTCCACACATATTGCACTGTATACGCGCGCACACGCACACGTGCACACACACACATGTATATATATATTGTATATACATAGATACATACACACATACATGCATATATATATATATATATATATGTATGTATATATAATGCATACATGCACGCATTTTATGTTTGTCTGTGTATACATATATATATATATGTATATATACATATATATGCAATGTGTGTGTGTGTGTTTGTGTGTGTGTGTGTGTGTGTGTGTGTGTGTGTGTGCGTGTGTGTGCTTATGTATATATATATATATATATATATATATAATCAGATTTATACGTGTTTATCCGACTGTGGATATATGTGGGGGATGTATACAGATACACAAATTTATGTGTTTATCTGTGTGATTATATATATGTATGTATGTATGTATGTATGTATGCTTTCAGTGTTTAAAGAAAACTAATTTCCTGCCTTTCTGTCGAAGTCTCCACAGAACCAAAAGATCTTAAGATGAAGATATGCAAAAGGAAATCTATGCCGTAAGTAAAATTGAAATAAGTTGCAATCGTGAATCGAAAATAGATGTTTTTGGTCTCACCGGGTGTTATTCTCCATTCTATAACACTCCCGACCCCTACGGTGCTCACTATTTTTCTATGCAGTATTATATCTCTTTAGAAAGAAACCAGTGGAATAGCGTAAACAATAATGTAACAGAGTCAGTGCCTTCTGCTACTTAGTAACGTTTTCTCCGCTCTTATTTCAAAATTCAAACATTAATAATAATAATAATAATAATAATAATAATAATAATAATAATAATAATAATAATAATAATAATGTAATCATATACTGAAATATGTGTAACCATATACTGGGACATATCGGTTTACATTTGCAGACATAATAAAGGCGAATCGGAAGATTTCTTTCAAGGACAACGAAAGGTTTGTTGATAGATATTTAAATATTTATGGACAACAGAATCCCTTAAGTGCTTCATAAAGTATAACTAGAAAACTTATTTTCTGTGAGATAAGTCAAAGAAGTAGGTCAGGTCCATATGACGTTTGTATGCCCCATCTCCTACAGATTGGCGAAATCGATGGAATTAAAGAGCAACGATAAACGTTTTTATGATGATTTTTTTTTGTACGATAATGAGATGGTCAAGAAAAGAGGGAGTTACTGAAAGGTGGGGACTGTGAGAAGGACTAATCAAAGTAATAATAATGCTTTCTAATTTTGTTACAACGCCAAACACCTACGGTAAAACGTTCAACTTGCTGTTACTTGTGGTTTTTGAGTAAGACCTAGAACAAAGCAATAACAACGTAAAGACAACAACTTGGTACAAGGTCAGTAAATTGTAGAAGGAGTAAGTTGATATCATCGACCTCAGTGTTTGACTGATACTTATTTTATTGACCCCGAAATGTAGAGGCGCAATGGCCCAGTGGTTAGGGCAGCGGACTCGCGGTCATAGGATCGCGGTTTCGATTCCCAGACCGGGCGTTGTGAGTGTTTATTGAGCGAAAACACCTAAAGCTCCACAAGGCTCTGGCAGGAGATGGTGGCGAACCCTGCTGTACTCTTCCACCACAACTTTCTCTCACTCTTACTTCCTGTTTCTGTTGTGCCTGTATTTCAAAGCGTCAGCCTTGCCACACTGTGTCACGCTGAATATCCCCAAGAACTACGTTAAGGGTACACGTGTCTGTGGAGTGCTCAGCCACTTGCACGTTAATTTCACGAGCAGGCTGTTCCGTTGATCGGATCAACTGGAACCCTCGACGTCGTAAGCGACGGAGTGCTAGCAACAACAACCCCGAAAGGATGAAAGACAAAGTCAACCTGGGGTGGCATTTGAACTCAGGACGTAGAGCCAGAAGAAATGCCGCTGAGTATTTTGTCCGGCTCGTCACCTTTCCAACAACAGTAATAATCCTTTTTACTATGGACACAAAGGTTGAAATTTTGGGGGAAGAGGGCTAGTCGATGACATCGACTCCAGTGCGTAACTGGTACTTATTTCATTGACCCCAGAAAGGATGAAAGACAAAGTCGACCTCGGCGGAATTTGAACTCAGAATTTAAAGACGGGTGAAATGCTGCCAAGCATGTGACCCGGTGTGCTAACGAGTCTGCCAACTCGCCGCCTTTCAAGAACGATAATAATTATTATGTATTTCTTCATTAGCCACAAGATGAAAACATACTACTACTACTACTACTACTACTACTACTACTACTAATAATAATAATAATAATAATAATAATAATAATAATAATAATAATGATAATAATCACCATCCTTGTCATCATCATCATCATCATCATCATAAAAGGCGGCAAGCTGGTAGAATTGTTAGCATGTGGAAGAAAATGCTTAGCGGCATTTTGTCTGTCTTTACGTTTTGTGTTCAAACTCTGCCGAGGTCGACTTTGTCTATCATCCTCCCTGGCAGAAATTTTTCTCGTCTGAAAAACACCAAAGCATGTTCGGTTGGAGGGGATGCTTGAGTTTGTTGAAAATCTTCGTAGTGTGGTCTTTCCTCTTGTCCTTGATGACTTGGGATAAAAATTGGCCATTTCTCATCTTTCATGAGGAATACCGAATGTCTTCATGCACTGATAAGAAACTCAGATATTCTCATATCCCTGGCGATGGACCTGATTGATTTGGAGGGATTTGGAGGGTCAATCACGACCTGGGTCTCACCAACAAATTCAGAACGATCAGAGTGAGTTTTCCTATCTGCCGTACCTACGTAATCACCATTAGACTCATCCAACTCTTTCTGAATCTTCTGCATTGTTCCCAGATTGACATCCAAACACTCTAAAATGTTCGTATTGGAGCTTCCGGCGCGAATGCCAAGCAGTACAGCTTGTCGGTTCCAAATTACTGGCAGAGTGAATTGCGTCATGGTGCTGCTTTTTCACAGACGGTGCCCAACTGACTCTACTATACTGTGTTGTCGACAAAATCAAAAACAAACAATGCGCATGCGCGAAATGAAAAATATAAAATGGCGACTATTTACCCATCGCGCTGTGTGTGTACCAAAATTAGTTAAATTAATTAATAGAGACATCATCATTTTGGTTCAGTTAGTTCAATCTTAAAATCCTAATCCTATAACATCTTATTCCTCACTTCCACCCAAAAGAAAACATTCTAAAGAGCATCTTCCATGTTTAATGAAATGGAAGCATCAGTTCCATTTCATTACTTTCTTTCTTCGTCCATGCTTTCTCGCCTCCAAACAGCTTTCTTTCGGGTCATTGATTTTCTTCTTCTTCTTCTTCTTCTTCTTCTTCTTCTTCTTCTTTTTCTTCTTCTTCTTCTTCTTCTTCTTCTTCTTCTTCTTCTTCTTCTTCTTCTTCTTCTTCTTCTTCTTCTTCTTCTTTTTCTTCTTCTTCTTCTTCTTCTTCTTCTTCTTCTTCTTCTTCTTCTTCTTCTTCTTGGTTTCGCTACCACCCCTCCTCCTCATCCCCTCTCCTTTTCCTTCTCCTTCTCCTCCTTCTCCTCGTCCTCCTTCACGTGGTTATTTGTATGGTAGTTATAAATTCATTGTCATTATTATTATTACTGGTCCTTGTGGCCAATAAAAGAAATCATTATTATTATTATTTTAGTTAATGTAGTTATTATCGTTTTTGTTATCATCATCATCATCATCATCATCATCATCATCATCATCATCATCCTCACCCTCCTGTCATCATCATCTGACTGATAGGTTTTTCCAGCGCCATATTTCACGTTCATCTGATCTTTCCGTTGACATTTGGGATTGAAGTGTAGAATCTTCTCATTTCAAATAAAACAATTGATATTTCTGGTTGAGAACATACATACGTACATACATGCACACATGTACTCACGAATGTACGCAGATATATCCGCATATTACATATATATATATATATATATATATATATATAAGCAATGTTAAATCTCTGAACGAGGTGTTAACAGTAACTGCACGATAAAGTGAAGTATATTTGCCATTTAAATGTGGCTGACCCCTAAGGGTGGATGTTACTGTTGCTTTTAGCCCCAGGAGAACATCTCCTCCAGCTGGCTTATATATATATATATATATATATATATATATATATATATATATATATATATATATATTGCAAACATATATACATACATACATACATACATGCTTATGCAAACATAAATACACACACATGCGTACACATGCATACAGATACAAACATACACACATACTCTTTTACTCTTTTACTTTTTTCAGTCTTTTGACTGTGGCCATGCTGGAGCACCACCTTTAGTCGAGCAAATTGACCCCAGGACTTATTCTTTGGAAGCCTAGTACTTATTCCATCGGTCTCTTTTGCCGAACCGCTAAGTTACGGGGACATAAACACACCAGCATCGGTTGTCAAGCGATGTTGGGGGGACAAACACAGACACACAAACACATACACACACACATATATATATATATATATATATATATATATATATATATATATATATATATACATATATACGACAGGCTTCTTTCAGTTTCCGTCTACCAAATCCACTCACAATGCTTTGGTCGGCCCGAGGCTATAGTAGAAGACACTTGCCCAAGATGCCACGCAGTGGGACTGAACCCGGAACCATGTAGTTGGTAAGCAAGCTACTTACCACACAGCCACTCCTGCGCCTATATACATATACTTATACACACATACTCATGCAAAGATATACCCATACACACAAACATACGCACATACATACATACATACACACATACATACAAATGTATGGCAATCTTTTATCAAAACATTTAGCTTTTATTTCACTCGTGAAACAAACGCTAAGCGAAAACAGCAGAAGAAAAGAATATTCTTATTCTTGTTCTCGTTCTTAATATCATTGTTGTTAGGCTTTGTGTTTTTAGTAGAAAGAATTATTATTATTGCTGTTGTTTTTGTTGTAGTGGTCGTTGTTTGGAAGGAAAGATTCCTTTTAGTAACCATAGCTCTTTCCTCATTGCAGATTGCTCTATATTAAAAGAAAGGATAAAACCACCGTTGGTGTGCTTGTTTTTTTTCTTGTGTTATTTTGTGCTGGTTAGGGGTGATTACTTGACATTTAACTAACCCAACTACGATGGGCAATAAAGAACAACTAAAGGGGGCTCTACTTAGATTTCCATTCTAACGACTCTACTGAACTTAGTTCGGGTCTTTACTATTTCAAATGTAGCTTCATATCCTATTCTATGTTTGTAACAAACACCGCTGCCATGAGTTAACGAAGTAGATGCTACGCAGTTGCTTAGCCTGTTAAGAAGAGTAGCTAAACCTCCCTCAAATCACCCTCCACGACCTTAGAAAATGAACGACACATTGGATAACGCTGCACTGTGTTTTCCCCCTGCAAAATATGAGAAAATTCGCGCAATAGTGGCTTGCAGGAAGATTGTTATTCTGTTGGTTTCTTTTTCTGTTTTTCCGAAGCTGGAAAAAGCACTCTTTCTTCCAGCCAGCACGGTTTCCCACAAGATTCTGAAAGTTTTATACTAGTTTATATTTCTGCTATGATTTATATCTATTTCTCTCCTGTTTTATATACATTCCCACCAGCTCTACTCCTCACCCTCTCACTTTCTCTCTCTCTCTCTCTATCTCTCGCCCTCTATCTATCTATCTATCTATCTATCTATCTATCTATCTATCTATCTATCTATCTATCTATTTATCTATCTATCTATCTATTTATCTATCTATCTATATTTCACACACATACACACTTCCTCCTTTCCTTTCTTTATCCCTCTCCCTCTCTCTACCTCCCAACCATGCTCTTATCGCTCCGTATGCCAAAAGACAATTTACTCTTTCACGGTCTAATATCTTTGACATGAAATCCGGAGAAAGCAACAGACGATGAAATTAACGCTGTGGCTGTAAATAGAGAGAGTAGCGGGGTGAGGTGACATGGATGACACCTATTGGTCGTTGTGACAGTATGAATGCATGTGCGCTTGTGTATGTGTGTGTGTGTGTGTTTGTGTGTGTGTGTGTGTGTGTGTGTGTGTGTGTGTGTGTGTGTGTGTGTGTGTGTGTGTGTGTGTGTGTGTGTGTGTGTGAGCTTCTATATGAATGTCTGTTGGGCAAAAGTGCGTGCTGCTCTTTTCTTTCACTCGTTTTAATCACTGAACCGTAGCCATGCTGAGGGGCCACTTTGAAGGGGTTTTTAATCGAAAACATCGTTGCTGTACTTATTTTTATTTTAAAATCTAGTACTTATTCTATCGGTTTCTTTTTGCCGAGCGGCTATATTACAGGGACGTAAAGAAACCAACAACGGATGTCAATAAGTGTGTGTGTGGGGGGTCGACAAACGCAGACACAAAGACACACACACGCACACGCACACGTATTTCTACAATGGGCTTCTACACAATTTCCGCTCTACCAAATTCACTCACAAGGCACTGGTCGACCTTGGACTATAGCAGAAACACATACAAGGTATCGTCGTCCAGTGAGAATGAACCCCAGGCCACATTATTGTAAAGTGAGCTTTTTAATCTCACAGACATTGCCTTTTAGATGTGTAATATAAAGCATTCCACCTGTGACCAACACACCTGTGACTTTATTGTATAGTCTCCTTTGGGATTTTTTTTGGTTTGACGGGCAACACTTGTTTTCTTAACGAAACACTTTCAAACTTGGGATACTGGTAGAATGTGTCATATAAAACATCCTTTTCTCTTAGCCTTCTTAACAAAAATTAGTTCTTAATAAGTTATTTCATGTTAAAGTTGTCGTATTTGTGTAATTTCAACCAATCACTGACGTCTATTGAGGTGAAAACAATTACTGCCGTAGAATGTAAACAACATATTCAACTTTTTACATGAAATAACTTCGAATACAAAAATTTTTATCTGTTCTATAACACAAAATATACAAGTATACGAAGTTTGAAAGTGTTTCGGTACCAAAAACACTACATAAAACATAAATGAAAAATGTTGCCCGTAAAACCAAAAAGATCCCTCCTTTGACTAAAACAACCTTATAAAGGCGTTCCAGCCTTCACAGTATTGTCTTTCCAGGACGGAGTCGACCAAATTATATACTACTGTTTCCTAATCTGGACTGCACTATTTAATGTGTCCTTCTTTTTTAAAACAGTTGAATGTAGTTTGAAAGGGATTTGACTGCCTTGTCCTGCAGATCAAACGATCGATTTGACATTCCTTATTTGTCTCTAGAGAGTGCTTTGTTGGTACTGTTTAACCTCTGGTCGACCCTGATCGACTCTACGATAAAAGATATTCTAGCAGTGACTAATCCACCTTTTGTCCAGGCACATTGCACTCAGAACCATATTATTCAAGGTGTTTTTTCTTTCTGAGATAGTAGTGTTGAGGATCCTGCAGTGGTTCGACTGCATATCAAAGTTCAAAGTGTGTTTACACCCACTTTGAACTTTGATTGGGAAACAACAGCGAAAACCGGCCCTATCCAGTGAAATATGATAATTCTTTTACTGTAAAACCTCACTGTTGACTACAACATGCACTAAAATTTATTCACTAAATACAATAATTTAATAATGTGTGTATGAATGCGTGCGCGCGTGTGGTAGAAGAGTTCATTGCCTTAGTGTAGCAGTTGTTAATCAGACATAAGAAGATGACTATGTTCATCCTTCGGGATTTCACCGAGAAGGGAAACGAGGCAAAACGGAACAAAGTAAATGGAATAAGGAATGGGTTTATAAAGTCAGGGACAGTTGCTAGGGTTGTTTACAGATCTTCGTTGCAACGATTTTGTGTAGGGGTGGGGATTAACGCTGTAAGGATGATGGGATCCATGCTAGCAGCAACATTCTGAACAAAGCGGAGTAACAAAATCTATCTGCAAACACTCAGTCTGCTAGAAACAGCAGCCAAATCTCCTTCAAATGATACTATACCGTCTAAGAAATAAATTAATAAATGTAAGAAATATTCGACAGTGTATAAACTGTGCTTAAATAAAACACTGGATTGTCTCTGCTGGATTGACTTTCACCATAGGCTGGTCTAAACCGAAATAGGAACTACTCCTCATCAAGGCAACAAAGGATTTGATATTTTTAACACGTTATTCAGCCTGCTACACATAATAGCCAAATGATTTTCAAATTATATGCTATGTTTTGGGAAGAGGAAGGACGCTTTAAACCTTTAAACAATGTAGTTGTAGATATGCTATGTCCGAGAAAGAAAAATTGATTGAAATAGTTTGAGGGTCTAGATTCCTTTGTCTGCTGGATGTAGGCTGACCTGGGGTTAAATAATAATAACAACAGCTCCACAATCTGAACAAGATCAACATCAGTAATAATACTGGTATATATACCGCTTTCAACGAAACAGAGGAACCTCTATTTGGCTGCTAGGTTTGCTACGAATAGTTGTGAAATCCTCCTCAAATTTATCGTCATAAGAAAAGAGGAACAAATCAGATAATGTAGTTCGGGATATAAATAATAGCTGAAAATTAAAAACAAATGGGATGGCCATTGCTGGAATGTCTTTTATTTTAGGACTGTTCCATCAGAGCTGATCTTTTACTAAATAATCCCCTAAGGACTACCGTCACCACTAGTCAACAGAACTGACAATTTCTATTTATCATATTGCTACCCCTTGCATTTAAATACATGAACATTAGTCAAATTACTGTATTCCTTAAGGACCATTCCTCACTTGTTGTTTCATGGGGTTAAGAGGATGAGAAGCCGATCAATATTTCCCCGTGTCAGAGACACGGTAACATAAACCCAATAATTAGTTACTTGCAACAATTACACTCTACACCTCAGCAACTCTGCTAACACTAAAGCCGCATCTTAGCAACACTTTCAGTAGTAAACACCATAGGTTAACAACACTATTAGCACTAATACCATGCGTTAGCAACACTGTTAGCAATTCTGCCATTTATTACTACATTACTAAGACATCTTCTGAAATCAGCATCACCACGACTACGGCTGCTTCCACTAACACCACCATTGTTAAAATCACACGCATCACAATCACCCCCACCCCACCCCACCACCACCAACAACAACAACACCGTTCCTACCATCATTAGCACCACCAACACCAACACCAACACCAATACCGTCGCTGTCACCACCACCACCACCACCACAACCACGAACAACAACACCAACAACAACAAAACCATCAGCATCGCTACCACCATCACCAGCACTACTCCCACACCAATACCGCCGTCGCCACCACCACCACCACCACCACCATCACCGCCACCTCCATCCCCCTCCACCAACACCTCCTATCGCCAACCTCCCCTGCACCACTCTTATCTCGAATCTCTTTATAGAACCACAAACAAAACTTATCATTCTCACTTTATTTGACATTCTACTGTCGATTGTCATGTTGTTGCTGTTGTTGTTGTTATTGTTATTACCGTTGTTGTTGTGGTGGTGATGGTGATAGTTGTGATGATATTGATGACGCAGCGGTTGTAGCAATAATTACAACAAAAACTCGGCGAGCTGGCAAAATCGTTAGCATGCCGGACAAAATGCTTAGCGGCATTTCGACCGACTTTACGTTCTGAGTTCAAATTCTGCCGCGGTTGACTTTGCCTTTCATCCTTTCGGGGTCGTCGATAAGATAAGTACCACTTGAGCTCTGGAGTCAATAGAATCGATTTACCCCCTTCCCCCGAACTTGCTGGCCTTGTGCAAAATTTTGAAAGCAATATTGCAACTGAAACTTTTATAACAATAATGATTTCTTTTATTTGCCATCAGGGCGAAGAATGAGGGGGAAAATACAAAGACAGACATAAAATGTGGGGGTTTGCATATAATGGAATGACAAAAGAAAAATGAAAAATAACACACAATATACGGCAATAATAAAAAGCAACTGTGATGGGTGGGGGCATCCTGATACCGGTGAATCTCTGGGGATGATCGAGAAACCCCACCATCCAAGATCACCCTGAATACTTCGGAAAATATTTTTTCCAACTCCTTTTCTCCGACCACTCTTGCCATTTTCGCAACTTTCTCCTACTTTTTCATAAATTCACTCGAGGACAGCACCTTCCTCTCCACCCACACTTTCCATTTCAAATGAAACTTGAAAAAGTCGACGAAGGTTTTTACCAAAGAGGAATGTCTCTGTCCTCATTCCTTTCAGCCTAGTATACCCGAGAACCTCTTTCTATTTCTTTATTGCCCACAAGGGGCTAAACATAGAGGGGACAAACAAGGACAGACAAAGGTATTAAGTCGATTACATCGACCCCAGTGCGTAACTGGTACTTAATTTATCGACCCCGGAAAGATGAAAGGCAAAGTCGACCTCGGCGGAATTTGAACTCAGAACGTAACGGCAGACGAAATACCGCTAAGCATTTCGCCCGGCGTGCTAACGTTTCTGCCAGCTCGCCGCCTATACCCGAGAACCTCTTTCGCCACAGCAACCAGGCAAAGAAAAACTGCCTTGCCCGCCCGATTAAAGGAGGTAGGCGGGGCAATCATCTCTATGGACTCGGATGACAGACGGATCCGTCCCACACGCAACAGTCGCTGTTCGACATAACTCCACAAGTCAGCAATTACCGGACACTGAACGAGTGCATGCAGAACGGTTTCGTTGCTCTACGCGCACCTCGGACCAAGGTTGCCACTCATCAAATAATAAAGCACCCAGATTATTAGCTACAAAAAAGCCAGATCCTATTTTATAAACCCAGATGTTAGAAAACAGGTATATAATTGGTAATGTAATGATAAAATATACTATATGACAAAATGAATACAGAATTTAATACTTACTTTATGTCATATGGCAGCTAATTGTCAATTTCGTACATATCCACATCATCTTCATTCACTCCTTGAATGGTGATAGACTCATTTTCTTCCTTTTTGAAGTTCAATCTACGCATATATCTACGATGACAAGACCCATCCACTACATCTTTAATAAGTTTAGCGTTCGACTCCGAAGAAATGCATGACGCTCCCTTTCTTGTAATTGCTTGTTGAGCGAGTAGACGATCGGTGACCGTTTCGGCCTTCAACCTATTGATGAACTTTGTCTTTGTGCAATTTACTTGGGAAAATATGCGCTCCATGCACGCTGAAGAATGAGGTAACACCGTCAAATGAATTGTGACAACCTCTCAAATTTAGTGTGGTCAAGCCCGTCTTTAAAATTGCGTATGGAATACCTGAACTCAAGGATGCTTTTTGAGGAAACAAGACTATCTTTATATTGCTGAAATAATCTCCACTCATCGTCTAGTTCATCAAGTGTGTTTTCTGGTGCAATTGCTGGAACGTTTGATACCAAGGGAATTATCGACTGTGGAGAGTTAGTGAGCTCGCGCGCTACTTTTGGATCAAGTATTTCTAAGAGAGCAAACACTCCAGCTTCATCGAGAGGAAAGCGCATTTTTATTTGAAAGCATAATTCTATTAAAAATCTTTGCAATCAGTTTTGAATCTAGCTGAGTCACCAACGATGGGGTTTTGTTCTAGATATCTCATTGCGCGTCCACCGAGGTAAATATCATTCAAAACTTTCAGAAGTAAGTTGTACTAATCAATAAAAAATAGCGCACCCTCTCTACAATACTTGTCTTGCTTGGGGTGCTGAAAACCCACTCTATGCCACACTGTGGGAGGGAATTCGCGAGAGAGAGAGAGAGAGAGAGGGGGGGGAGACAGACAGACAGACACAGAGAGAAAAAAGAGAGAGGGGAGAGAGAAAGAGAGTTAGTGAGGTTAAGGAATGTTCCCTTACACTGGTGAATCGCATATGTTCTGAACACACATCGTCCAATGAGAGGAGATGTTCTCTGATGATGAAAAACAACAGGGATCAGATATTTACGTCCGAAATGTACTTGAATGGATTCCTGTTGTTCTGCGAGCACCCCCAAGGATGATTATTTGTTTGGCATACATCAGTACATATCAACAAATTATTTATTCGTTGATATTAATAGACAAGATTCTGTACTCGTGTTAGATTCGTTGTCCGGGGATAGACTTAACTGAAGAGACACACAATAAGGCCGAAACGCAACAGTATCTCAAAGCCCACTTACATCAATGAGTAGAGTGTTATGAAGACATCGTCAAAAGGAAGACGTTCTCAGATGACGAGAAACAACAGCGATTAGCATCTTCATATTCGAATCTGCTTTAACAGAACTTATCGATGATGAATAGATGCGTTAGTAGGGAAGTATGACTTTATTAAAACTATAGAAAGAAACGTCTAACAATTTGAAGTTGTCTCCCTTGTGTTGTAAACCTACAAATATGAAAAGTCTTCTCCCTTGTTCTCATATAATTATGAACAGAATATATATATATGTTATTTGGATGTGCTTTTTAAAATTTTCAGCAAACAGAATCCATCCCATTTCAACAATTATCTCCCCGCCAAGTTAACATCTCATTAACCCATTCCTTATCTTCCTTCAGCGGTTCTAGTTACGAAAATACTTTCACTGTGTGTGTATGCGTCTGTGTGTGTGTGTGCGTGCGTGCGTGCGTGCGTGCGTGCATGCGTGTGTATGTATATATATATATATATATATATATATATATATATATATATATATATATATATGTATGTATATATATATATGTATATGTGTATATGCATATACACATAGATATATAATTCACACACATACATGCATATAAATACACACACACGTCCATATATATATATATATATATATAGAGAGAGAGAGAGAGAGAGACAGACAGACAGACAGAGACAGACAGAGAGAGACAGAGAGAGAGACAGAGACAAAGAGAGAGACAGAGACAGAGAGATAAAGGCTAAACATTATGTAAATATACATACATGTATATATACAGACACATGTCATGCATGTATATGTGTATGCTTATAGGGATGTTGTTCAAAATCTGTTCCAAATGTTGAAATCCTTTCTCATACTTGCAATGTTAACACCAAGCACAAGCATAATCAAATAGACAGATAATTCATTACAAGTTATAATAACCATCCCGTCTCGAAAACTTGTCTTCTCACCTACCAATAAAAAATCTTATGAAACGCAATAAATAAGATAAGCTACTGCTTCTAAGCACATTACTTAGATATTATCTCATAGCTGGATCATCATAATTCTATAGAATGTATAAGCATCACTCAGCAAGCAATGCACACACACACACACACACACACACACACACACACACACACACACACACACACACACACACACACACACACACATAGGTGTAGCAAAAAAACTCCTATATTCACTGTTCGTGATGAATGTTTCAACAGCAAACACAGTTCAAACCATAATGGTGATTGAAAAGAAACGGTTATTAAACATTAGCTTCATGGAAATGGTATCACCATCAGCCTAAAATCACGGCAACGGAAGATTTTTCTACTGCACACAGCCTATATATGTGTGTGTGCCTACGTAACCACATGTGAATCGTTGGCGATTTTCTTCTTTCGTCTTCCTTTCTATAGGACTTACCTCTGTTTCTGAAGAAGAGCATTGCTCGAAACATTAAACAATCTTTCTTTCCTTCCCTGAGTGTCTGCTAATACTCTACATGTACCACGTCCTGTTGTGTTTTTTGTGTTTGTTGTTCTTCTTTTTTGGGACTTACTATATATATATATATATATATATATATATATATATATATATATATATATATATATATATATACATACATACATATATACATACATACATACATACATACATACATACATTCATACAAAAATACATACATACATACATACATATATATGTACTATTTATACATACATATGTATATATATATATATATATGCATGCAAGTATGTATGTATGTAAGAACGTGTGTGTATGTGTGTGTGAAACATTGTTTGGATATATATGTAGTGAAACTACCTCCCGCCATTAGATACAAACTACTATCGCCATTACATACAAACTACTATCGCCATTACATACAATCTTCTCATTTAAATATAAATAAATGCGAGCGTAGTAGAGAACCCATTCCTTGTCATCACGTGACTGATTATTATTCGAATCGGCAACTTCTTCGAACCTTTCCCGCTAGAACGCAAACTGACCAATCACAGCCCCTAATAAGGTCACGTGATAGAGTAAAATTCTGAAGCCATCGGGAGCTCATAGTTTGTTATAAATAGCTTTAACTCGGCAACCAAATTTGTCTCGGTTCAGTTTCTCTTTGAGAACTGTTCCGTGTACCACACGACAGCAGCAGCAGTTCCAGCGACCATTTCAGCAGCTTCGTCCAGCCACGATGACCACCGCCGTCGCCACATCAGCAACAAGAGTCTACGACTACTATCCAGCATCATCGTCATGACCAACACGAATCTACGATTACTACTAACCAGCAACAATCTCCACCAGCGTCAACACGACTTACTATGTACACCAAACCAAACCTCCGCGGCACATCATCTCTCTCTTCGATTCTGTTAGGTGACTCAGCTTCACCACGGTAAATAAACAGACAAGAGTTCTTAAACAGACAAGAAATTCTCAGCCAGCGACGAACATCTGTATAACAAGAATCACGGCCCGGCATCGATGCCACGACATCACAACTAGTGATCAGCTCTGCCACACACAGCCAACTCACTTTCACATACAGAACTTTTCCTATAGTGTACTAAAGATCTGGTATAATTGTTCACGTGTTATTGACTCTCTTTTTCTCTGCTGTAATATTTCTCATACACACATGTATCACTCACATACACACTTTTCTTTGTATGACGGCCTGTCTTTGATTATGTTATTATATGTCGCATTCACACTCTCACACAGACATACATCTTTAACGCTACAATAAATATCTCTGTTATTCAACTTATACGGTTGTGGTCTTTCATTACTGGTCATCTATGTTATCGTCGCATAACATATCATCTATATCATCTTCGATATATTATATTGTGTGTTCGACCGTGTGACACGTTTAAATAAAAGGAGTCCTGTTTTTCCATTCGTCACCATATCTCCTTTTATGAGTTCGCACGGTCCTCCCTTACAATTGGTGACCCCCGACGTTGATTCGTCCATACAGCCCTTCTGATCTGTACAGCCCAACTTGAAAAGTTCACATAACTTTCCAAAAATGGTGACTGAATGCCAGTAATAGACCAACCGTTCTTTAAGTCTTTTTCACTACTATTTTTTTTCCCCCTTATTTCGTCTGTTTGCCTTCGACAAACCGACTGGTGCGAGGCTAGTGTAGTGAAACTACCTCCCGCCATTAGATACAAACTACTATCGCCATTACATACAATCTTCTCATTTAAATATAAATAAATGCGAGCGTAGTAGAGAACCCATTCCTTGTCATCACGTGATTATGTTATTATATGTCGCATTCACACTCTCACACAGACATACATCTTTAACGCTACAATAAATATCTCTGTTATTCATCTTATACGGTTGTGGTCTTTCATTACTGGTCATCTATGTTATCGTCGCATAACATATCATGTATATCATCATTTGATATATATTTTGTGTTCGACCGTGTGACACGTTTAAATAAAAGGAGTCCTCTGTTTTTCCATTCGTCACCATTTCTCCTTTTATGAGTTCGCACGGTCGTCCCTTACATATATATATATATGTCCCAGCATGGGCACAACCTAATGACTAGACCAACTAAAAGGTAAAAGATACATATATAAATATATATATATATATATATATATATATATATATATATATATATATATATATATATATATATATATATATATGTATGTATGTATGTATGTATGTATGTATGTATGTACGAATGTATGTATGTAGGAGTGGCTATGAGGTAAGAAGCGTGCTTTCCAACCTTATATGTATTAATGCGTCTGTACTTGTCCCCACCCATCATTGCTTGACAACTGATGTTTGAGTGCTTACGTCCCCGTAACTTAGCAGTTCGGCAAAAAGAGATCCATAGAATAAGCACTAGGCTTACAAAGAATAAGTCCTGGGGTCGATTTGTTCGACTAAAGCAGCGCTCCAGCATGGCCGCAGTTAAATGACTGAAACAAGTAAAACAATATGTGTGTGTGCACACGTGTATGGATATATATATATATATATATATATATATATATATATATATATATACATATATATATATATATATATATATATATATATATATATATATATATATATATATATATATATATATATATATATATATATATATATATATATATATATATATATATATATATAATATGCATGTGCATACATATACACACACAGATAAAGACATGTATGTGTGTGTATGTGTTTGTGTGTGTGCGCGTATGTTTGTCAGTGTGTGAGCGTACGTTTGTGTGTGCGTGCGTGTGTGTGTGTGTGTGTGTGTGCGTGTGTGTGTGTGTATACTGAAGATAAGGTGTCGTATAACAGCAGTACGCAACTTTGTTGTTCTGTACCGACATAAAATCTCAAAGGATTTCTCTATTACTTCGAAGTTGATTGTGAGAGCAGCACCACATCTGGTGAGATGGTAAGATAATCATTTAATCCATCTGTGTAGATAGTATATTAAGCTTGTTCAAGATTTATAATACACAATCCATGCTAATCCATAGCATATTCATCTCCGTATCTAGGACACTACAAAAACATTTGTTAAAGTTAGGTTGGTGCTAAGATAATATTGGGTTGCCAAATAAATCCATTAGTTTTTTGTTTGTTTGTTTGTTTGTTTTTCCTCTTTAATCTGTTACTTGTTTCAGTCATTAGACTGAGGCCACATTGGGGCACCACATTGAAGAATTTTGTGTCTGTGTTTGTCTATCGGCCCCTTTTGCCGAAACGTTAAGTTACGGGGACGTAAACACACCGACACAGACGCAAAGACACACGTACACACACACACACACACACACACACACACACACACACACACACACGCACGTTGGGATTCTTTCAGTTTCCGCCTATGAAATCCACTTAAGGCTTCGGTCAGTGCTACACAGAGGAACCATATGGTTAAGAAGCAAACTTCTTGCCACACAACCATCCCTACATATCTATAATATAAATCCCGTTCTGTGTGTGTGTGTGACTGTGTGTGTGTGTGTGTGTGTGTGTGCGTGTCCGTGTGTGTGTGTGTGTGTGCGTGTCCGTGTGTGTGTGTGTGTGTGTGTGTGTGTGCAGTCAGTTAATTTGCCTAAAAATTTCTTATTTACTTTTGCAACGGTTTTGTGTTTTTCTGCTAAAAACGGCTTTTTCCTGGTTCCTTCGATACTGGCTCTTTG
>NC_142937.1:70582267-70587267 GCF_046866305.1 Octopus bimaculoides | reverse complement strand
CTAATCAAACATTAGTACTGAAAACACACACACATAAATACACACTTACACGCATACATCAAGTACACGCATAATATACTCACATACTCATAGGCAGATAAATGAACTTCGTCACTACTACACCATTGACGCTACTCCACATATAGTGGGCTCATAGTACACACACCACACCAATACTAAAAGAAACACATATACATGATTTAATAGCACATGAACAGGTGTGGTTGTCGTTTGTGAGACGCGCTTTCCTGCAACTCGTCTCTTTGGCCGAACTGCAGTCATGGATCAAACATGGACCAAGGCTGGACGAATGGCCCCGCTTGTGTCGCTGTGCTCTCGAGCAACTCTGCCGTCCGGGACCAAACTTGTGCAACTCTAATTCCACAAAAGTGTTTTATAGAGGATTAGTGGAGAGGAAGTGTGACGACCCTCTTGAGGAGAATCTGAGCGTCGACGAGGAACACCTGACCCGCCTCTTCAGGACCACTTTCGGGCCGCGACCTATGGACAATTTCCAGAGATCCCTGGCCTGGCAATGCTATCGAAAAGCATTGCCCGTTCGAGATAAGCTCTACAGGCACGGTTTAAGAAACACCGGACCGACTTGCTTGAGATGCGGTCAGAGCAACGAAACCGTTCTGCATGCACTCGAGCAGTGTTCAGCCATTTCAGACCTGTGAGCTTATGTCGAACAGCTGCTGTCACGAGTGGGACGTATTCGGTTATCGGCCGAGTCTATCGTGAATATTGCCCCACAATCTTCCTTTAACCGAGAAGGCAATACAGTCAGTTTTTATTGTACTGGTGGCTATTGTGAAAGAATGCGTGTGGTGGACTCGTGCGAAAGATTTAGAGACAAACACTTTCCTCTCTGGCCAATCGCTCTTTTTCAAGTGCCACTTGAAAAAGAAGGTGAGAATAGAGAGGGAAGCTTTGTCTCATGAAAGTTTCAATAAAAGGTGGGTGAATATAGCAAAGATGGTACGCGTGAATGACGAAACCACTTTGAGCATGATCCTGTAAATCCAAAAGTGAGAGAGAGCACTTTGCTCTGGTGTGTTCTTTCCCTGCCTGAGGTTACCGTGGCCTTTTTTGTAGGCTTTTCTTTTCACGGATAAACCTAATCTGTATTACATTTTTACTCCCCTTTTTTGGAACCCTATTATAAATGGAACATTATTATTTTGCTGTTTACACGCCCCAAACGTTTTCGATCTCTTTTGATCGTATTTTGTTTTCCGAAAAATAAATGTTCTATATTGTATTGCCCTTCTGAATTCGGCCCTGCGTAGCTAATAAATCTATCTATCTATCTATCTACCTATCTATCTATCTATCTATCTATCTATCTATCTATCTATCTATTTATCTATCTATCTATCTATCTATCTATCTATCTATCTATCTATCTATCTATCTATCTATTTATCTATCTATCTATCTATCTATCTATTTATCTATCTATCTATCTATTTATCTATCTATCTATCTATCTATCTATCCATCTATCTATACACATAAGCATAAACATTGGCATAGTCAATGTATGAACCAACACATAGTTACTAATAGTCTCATAACATGATTGAAATTCCATTGAATCTTTGAACGTTATAAGACTAGTGACCATGAAAACTTGAATGTAGTTTTGAAAACCAGCTGGAGATTAAATGAATGAAAAAGTGAGATGATGGTATGCACTAAGAGTTCTTATTGGACCATGTCACTGAGTATTATTTGTATTCCCGCAGAGTCAAAAATGTGTCTAAACAAGTGCAGTTTAAATTTCCTTCATGCAAAGAAGAAAGATAAAGAATCCCACAGTATAGCCATGAAGGTGAAGATAAATAATGACCATACTAAAACTTCTTAACTTTACTGAAGTAATTAACTCTAAATCTCTGTCTCCCTCTTTCTCTCTTTGCCCATTTCTTTCTTATAGAACTTTCACTGTGTCTAAATCTCATGTGAACACTGATAGGTTGTTTCGTTTACTGGGCAATTAACATAGCATGTTGCAAATAGATATCTATAAATCTTAAGCATGCAGGCTAATACACACTTTGCTGAGTTCTATAGTGTTAAGTATAGTAAAGAATTCTATAGTGCTATGTATGACAGAATTCTATAGTGTTGTGTATGACAGAATTCTATAGTTCTATGTATGACAGAGAATTCTATAGTACTACGTATAACAAAATTAAATTCTATAGTAAGGTAGAGAGAATTCCTACTGGATGTAGAAACCATAATCTAGACATAGACTAATCATTAGCAAAGGAATATCCCAGCTTTACAGCATTGGAATAAATCCTGCAAATAAACCTATTTCAAATTATATACCATCACAATCCATTTTTCTTTCTTTTTTTTTTTTTTTTACATAACATTTCACTTATGGCAAGTTGGTAAATAACACATTAAATATTCGTAAAATTTGAAATAAAAATCTTTCTTACTTTTGATTTTGTGAGAATTTTCTATTCAACAACAGACAGTCAGACAGACAACTGAAATACTTTACCATCTGCTTAATCCCAAAGAACTGATAAAAGAATTTATTCGTTCTAAAGAGATTCATTTCACTCTTTATCAGTTCCTCCAAGAAAAACGGCCAGCTTCTTTACCTCTTACAATGCTATTAACCTGAGGAAGTTGATAAAGCATAAAGCTCATATGTTTCTGCCATACTTTTTATTTCTAATTCTACAGGTACTTGGTAAAGATACATGACAATACGAGCTGTCGACACATTTATATATCTAATGAAATGAACCAAGAAATTAGGATCAATTAATATATTCAACGACATAAGGGGCACATATTTCATTTCATTTTTTTTTTCTTTTTGCAATGAAAAGGCCTCAAAAATCACCCCGGGTCCTATATGTGAAGTAGGGCTTCCCATAAGCTAGTATTGGTTTTAAATTTTGGTACAAGGCAAGACACAGTAAATAAAAAAAAACAGAAGTCATTAGTCGTTTTCTCATTGAACAAGAGCCAAGACAGAGATGAGCTAAATGGTCAGTGTATTATGTAGCCCCAGGTCAGCTCTGTATAGGCTGATAGATGATCGAAGTCATAGGTAATATGATTCACAGACACATCATATTATATTATATTATATATATATATATATATATATATATATATATATATATATATATATATATATATATATATATATATATATACACATACATTTTTATATATATATTAGCATTAGGAAAGGCATCCAGCTGTAGAAATCATGCCAAAACAGACATAGGGCCTGAGCAGCCCTTCAGCTGATCAGCTCTTGTTAAACGATCCAACCCATGCCAGCATGAAAATGGACGTTAAATGATGATGATGATGATGATGACGATGATGATGATGATCTGTATGCTGGCAGGCATGGTTGTGTGATTAAGAAGTTAGCATTGGAACCACATAGCAAAGGGTTCAGTCCTGCTCAACTCTTCTCACTATTTGCCCAATACCATGTGGTTGGAATAGGTAGACAAAACCTGAAACAAAACCTATCATATTTGTATGTGAATGTTGTCGTAATCCATTGTGAGACTGTTATAACATCCACTCTGGTATAGTAGTATAGTTAGTTAGACACTCTGATATAGTAGTATAGTAAGTTAGACACGACTATCTATGACCAACTACCCCGACTTCTCGACATCACAATATTTGTAACGACTAGCACATACCACTTGTGACATAGGCTGGGTGTTCTATTATTATTATTAATCCCATAACATCTCCCCTTTTAAGTTTTCTTTTTTTTTTCTTAGGAAATGTTATTTTATTTCTTTTTATTAACAATAATTTTTACATAACCCCACCTTCCTTTTTTGAGATCTTTTTTTCTCATGCAGTTACAAATTTAATATTTTTCTCGTTTGGCATCCACTTCCAGGAAGTCCTTACATTTTCTTTTCCTTTCACTTGTGCATCTGGGTTCAATAATTTGTAGTGACATTGGTACTTGAAAAGTATAATATTTCATTGGTTCTTCAATTCTTTTGGGTTCGCTCTCAATGAATCCTTTTTTTTTCAGTTGATTTATGTGTCTCTTGTATACTCCTTTTACCAAGTATAGCATTTCCTGTCTGTTTGGTAATCATGCCATCTTCCCAACTTTGTTTTCCGTACTTATATGCCCTAACAAATTCATTTTCACCAATTTTGAAATATTTTACTGTATTATCCATTGCAATTTTTCTTTTCTTACCAGGTAGTAATTTGTCAAAGCCTGATTTTATTTTCCTTGCAAACATCAGCTCTGCTGATAACATATCTGCTGGTGTATTTGGATTTGGTGTCACACAGTATACTCTTAATAATTGTTGTAGAACTACCCCATCCGTGACTTCTTTATTTGACTTACTTAGGGCTTTCTTGAACGTATCGACAAAACGTTTTCCTTGTCCGTTAGACCTGCGATAGTATGGTGTGGTAGTTACCTGTTCTACAGCGAATGTTTTACAAAACTTTTTAAGCTCAAAAGACACAAATTATGTTCCATTATCAGACACTATATTATCTGGGCTGCCAAATCTCGCCAAGCAGCTCATGTAGAAAGTTTGTCGTAGTTGAGGAGGTTGACATCATCATCATCAAAACCACTACAACCACTATTATTATTACTACTACTACTACTACTACTACTACTACTACTACTACTACTACTACTACTACTAGTTTTGCTTCTTTCTTCAATTTTGTTTCCATTTCTTGCCGAATGTCTACCCAGCACTTAGAGCAAAGAAACTCACTATGTGCATTGATAGGTCATTAAAATAAATGCATTCAAATAAAGCTATGTAGAGAAAACAACATTATTTACATGGAAGATTATTGTTCTCACAGCGTCAATGCTCTTCTTAAACACATGTAACATAGCAGTTAAAACAATCTTTGCCTCTTCTTACAGAGATGGCATTATTATTATTATTATCATTGTTGTTATCATCATCATCATCATCATCATTATAATAATAATA
>NC_142937.1:70522267-70577267 GCF_046866305.1 Octopus bimaculoides | reverse complement strand
ACATTTCCTATGATAACAGAGTAACAAAGAAATTGAAAACACTATGAAATATCAGGATCTAACCTGAAAACTGAAGAGACTGTAGAAGACTACGACAACAGTTATTCCTGTGGTAATAGGTGTACATGGTGCAATCACCCAGGTTGCTACTTAAAAGACTGAAAAATATTGGAATTGAAATTCGTTTCGTTGACCTGAAGGAAAATAAACACCCTATATTCTGCAAGAATCTTAAAAAAAGGTTTGAGGAGACTTGCTGTCACACACCTCAAGATAAAATTCTTACTAATTAAACTAGCATGTACTAGCTTAATGATGATGATAATGATGATGGTGGTGATGATGAAGGTGATGGTGATGGTGATGATGATGATGAGGAGGATGATGATGATGATGATGATGATGATGATAATAATAATAATAATAATAATAATAATAATAATAATAATAATATTTCAAATTTGTTGCCCATAATTAAAAAAAAACACTCTGAAAGAAGTTTTGGGCAGTTGTATGTATGTATGTGTGTATGTATATATGTATGTATGTATGTATGACGTATGTATGTATGTATGTGTGTCTGTATGCATGTATACGTGTATGCATGTATGTGTGTCATTATTCAAGATTTCTTGCCAATAGAGAAAATGTTGGATTCTAACCTAGATCCAAAGCTCCTTCATTAGAATTTCAACAACAACAACAGGGTATTTTAGTATATATGTATGTATGTATATATATGTGCAGATTTGTATGTCTTGCTTTATGTATGCATTCTCTTGTATGTAGTTGCATATCTAGACATGCTCATATATATTTAAATGATAAACTTCTGGAACGTTTTACTGATTTTTACAGTTCCAGTGATGGATTGGATCTGTAGTCTTTGAATCAGCTTTCTCCTTTCTGGTTTTGAGAAGCCTAATTTCTCAAGATTGGTATTTAGGCAGTGTTTTACATATCCTAGGGCCCCAATAATTTCAGGTATAAACTTGTAATCTGGATAGAGTAACTACAGATTTCTCAATAATTCAGCGTAGATTTTCTCTTTTTCACTGATCTTCAGCCTTATGTTAACATCTGCTGGGTAGTTAATTTCCACAATTGTACACAGATTCTCTTCTAAATCATTATATCAGATCTGTTGTGATTACATTTTATTGAGGTCGTCACTGGAACATTCCACCAGTATTCCTTTTTATTATGAGTGGCTATGGCTTCTACCATACTGTGAGTTTTTATTTCTTTATCCTTGGGCTTATCCTTCTGACAGATTTCATTACAGAGTGTCCTAGCAACAGCATCATGTCTCATCAGTAGTTGACATTTTCTGACAACTGCTTATGATGTGGGTGATATATTCAGTGTTAACTCCACAAAGTCTGCATTGGTTGTCATATTTTACTGTTTTTCCTGCATCTCCATCCCCTTTGTGCATCAGGTATTTGGTTGATATTTCTTGTTCCTGGATTGCAAATACAAAGTGGGAGGTAGTAATCTGGTTATTGATTCATGATAGACTGCTTTGATGATAAATATTACTATCTTCACATAGCTTTCTACTAACATATCCATGCATAGTCTTCTGCTCATATAGGGTTCATCCTTTTATCTGATGATATGTAGAGTCGTGCAACTTCTTTGAGCAAGTTTTCTAGGTTATCAGACAAAGAATGTTGCTTAAGAAGATGCTTTCCAAGTCTTATGATGTTATCAGTCTCATGTATGCAAACTTAGTCAAGGGATGCACTTCAACACTTGTTAGTTAAAAGATGTTGCCGAATAGATATGATATGACATTCAGAGGCATTTTGGATCGCTGTTAAGCCTCTGCCGCCTTGTTTTCGTTTTAGGTAGCAGTGGTCTACATCACCGTTTATCTGGAAATTATGTGTGCTTGTTTGCATTTTTTGGGGTTTTCACATCATTGTATGTGTGTCATTGTTCAGTCTTATTTCAAGATTTCTTGTCAATGGAGAAAAAGCCGGTTTCTAACCTAGATTCAAGGCTCTTTCATCGTATGTATGTGTGTGTGTGTGTGTGTGTGTGTGTGTGTGTGTGTGTGTGTGTGTGTGTGTGTGTGTGTGTGTGTGTGTGTATGGATGGATGGATGGATGGATGGATGGATGGAAATATATAGATAGATAGATAGATAGATAGATAGATTTTATAAATCACTGCTGTGATTAAGAACTATTAGAGAATTATATATTTAATTAACTAAGATATTTAAAAATATTTTATGTGTAGGTTATTTCCCTTGAAATTCAAGACTATAATCACATGAACGAAAGAAAATAAATTTACAACACAAAACATGGGAGCTAACTCTAGTATTACATGAGGGATAAAGGGGAAATAACTTGTCGATAAACTTAATTTAAAATATTTTTGTTTTGTCTTTTTCTCCTATTTTCAAAATATGAAAGTATGTAATAAATGTTTCTAATCTTGGCGAAATGGTTGAGGATAAGAATTAATCTAATACATCAGTCCAATAATTGATCAGTACTTTCTTTTATCGACCCTGGAAGGGTGAATAGTAGGATTAAATACAAACGTATTGGAACTACTCACGCTTATACTTCGTCTGAATTTCTGAGATAATATATTACTGACTAGCAGTATAACCCGGCGCTGCTCGGGATTAAGCTTGGATTATTAAATGATTAAGTCCTTTATTTCAAACCAAAATAAATAACATCGACATCAGATTTGAGCGAAATCCGTTGAAATTGGTTTGGCTGAAAATGGTTTGCTGGCAATTTGATTGGGAAATCCCATAAGGAATCAGTTTATTGGTTATTTTCACTTATTGACTCTTTTTTTAAATGTTGCATTAGAGATCTGCATAGGAGAAGGTTGATCTGAAGGTTTGCATTGGGGATCTGGATTGGAGTAACTTAGGAAAGCTTACCAACAACCTTAACCAAAAAATAAGGAGCCTGTCCCTTCTATGTTAACTCTAACCCTAACCCTAACTCTGACCCTAAAACCGTAACCGTAACCCTAATCTTAATCCTAACCGTAACACCCTAGTGGAAATCGTGCGGGTGTTAATCTGAAAAATTACCAAACCCTTTTTGTGGTCCGAAAAACGGGTGGGGGGGGGGGGTGACTGACAAATTGTTACATACGTTTTTGTTTCATAGTTGTGAAATATAAACAAAACTCTTTCGCTCCCAAAGTAGTATATGTGCGTATGTATGAGAGTGAGAGGGGTGGGGGAGAAAGATGAACGATTTAAAATAAATAAATGATTTAAAATAAATATATTTGAATTGTTGTGTGAGAAAGTATATATAATCTTATTATAGAATATAGTGTCTTTCAAAAACATCTTATATTTGAAACTATATCTCATGTTTAAGAAAAAAAATGCATTTTACTCCGTCTTAGCTACATTTTCTTTCGTAATACGCTTTGTCTCCCTCTTCCACTTGTTCGTTCCTTTTTTTTTTTTGTTAGACGCTGTCTTGGTGAGAGAAATTTTTTTTTCCTTAGCCGCTTTGTCTCCCTCTTCCACTTTTAATTTTTTTTTTTTTTAGACGCTTGGCAAACACTCTGTTTGTCCCCTTGTCACAAACACACTATTTCTTTCTTTCTCTCTTTTTTCTTTCTTTCTCTCTCTTTCTTTCTTTCTCCCTCTCTTTCTTTCTTGCTCTCTCTCCTTCACGCGCGTACGCACAGATTTGACATCGCCATGTCAACAAACTTCAAAATTGGTAAAAGTTTATCGATTTTCACAGCTATACGCGGGTGCCTCTGTGAGAAAAAGTTGACAAAAACACAGATAGGGTCATGAACAATGTCCTCCTAAAATTGGAGCGATATGCGTGCTAATTTGTGGACGTGCATAACCCACATCACGTACACACACACACAAACATCTTGTATTTTATAGATATTGATATTGTAGATATTGTACATTGATACAGTCTGGCTAGTGTCTTCATCTTCCTCGCTATTGGCAACATTTCGGCCGTTTCACTCTCCGATCGTCTTGAGATGTCTGTTTAGTGGATAACATAGTCGGAATTTAAACTAAATTGTTTTATTGAATCGGCGGGAGAATATAAGCTGTGTAAACACAAATGTAAGTCATAAATTTTTCTTTCGTGATCTCATGATCTATATTGGAAATGTGTCTAATATTGAAGAACAACTGGATTTGGTCACATATATCTACAAAGCTATAATAAAGAAAGCTTGAGTGAACGAACAAAATTTCAGGATATATATTTAAAATTCGGTAGTGGAACATTTCTTGTACATTCTAAATAAACAGAGTCAACAATTGTTGAAAAGTGAGAAGTTTGGATCTGATATATAAGTACACACACGTGCGCGCGTGCGTATATATATAAAGGGTACGATGGGTAAATTGTCGCCAGTTTATATTTTTTATTTTGTGTATGTGCATTGTTAGTTCTTGATTTTGTTGACTACACAGTATAGTAGGGTCAGTTGGGCACCATCTGTGTGTGAGAAAAACATCACCACGACGCAATTCCCTCTGCCAGAAATTTAGAGGCGACATGCTGTACTGCTTGACATTCGCGCCTGAAGCTCCAATACGAACATTTCAGAGTGTTTGGGTGTCAGTCTGAGGACATGTACCGAGAGTGATAAAAATCAAACATCCAGTCAACAACATGGTGTTTGGAGTGATCACTAGTGATGGCGATGTTATGCCTCCATTCATCTTCCCACATGGCCTCAGGCTCAATACGGAAGCCTACATCACGTGCCTGGGGAAGGTAGTGTTGCCCTGGGTCAAGAGAGTGGCTGCTGGAAGACCCTATGTCTGGCAACAGGACTCTGCACCATGTCACACAAGCAGGAGAACCCAATCATGACTGTCAGACAATTTCTGCGACCACATCACCCCAAAGATCTGGCTACCTAACATGTGATTAACATGTGTGGCGCGCAGTTGAGTGAGAGACCAACAAAACTCCTTGTAACACCAAAGATGAACTGAAAGCAAGGATTATGGCAGCATTCACCAACTTAGACAAGGAGACCGTCCAAAAGAGTTGCAGTAGATTCCGAAGTCGTCTGGAGTCCGTGGTTGAAGCCAATGGCGATTTTATTGAATAAATTTACTCTTTAGTATTTCGAGATATTTTTATGTAATTTTGGTAAATCTGTTAAAATGAGATGTCAGTGTCTTATCTGGCCACCACAGTTCCCAGATCTCAATATTATTGAACATTTATAGTCCGTTTTAGAAAAACAAGTGAGGAGTCAATATTCTCCACCATCATCATCACTACAAGGACTTGAGACTGTTTTAGCTGAAGAATGGACAAAAATTCCTTTGGAAACAATTCGAACTTTGTAGGAGTCCATACCTTGTAGAATTCAAGCTGTAATTACTACCCTATATTAAGGTAAATTTGTTTGAAATTTTAAGGTGCTTCCATTATTTTGTCCAACCCCTATATATATATATATATATATATATATATATATACATATATATATATATGAAAAAGCGACGGCATTATTCTCTAGGGAAACGAGAGTAGGGAACACAACACAGCCTTGAGATTAAGAAGAATTGTAACATATTTTTAAGAGCGAAAGCATTATAAAGCAAGGAAAAATTACAGGTCTGGCAACATCTCCATCAATGGCCTGGTTATTTCTCCAATATCCGGTGACGAATGCTGGAAACATCTTGAGACGAACGAACACACAAAGTTTATTGGCACTTGCAAAAAAGGATCGCGTAACTAAGGACTGTTATACTAGAATGAACAAACTCTTGGTAGCCGGGACTCTGTTGTACAACAAATCAATGATTGACAATAGGTTTGATGTAGCAGTACTAATGTTAACATTGCAGCTAATTGATTGGAAGTCATGCCGACTGCTTCCAGAAACTTCCACATCAATTGTAATATTGACCGCGTTTACCGAAAATGAGAACGAAGAAACAGAAGCTTGTACATTGACTGACAATGTATTTGTATCTCGCTCTCTGCATAATGATAGCTGATATCAGTGTCAGTTGGTTGATTTCTCCAGTCACGCTTTACCTCGTACCGGCAGAGGGAGTGAGCGTAAAAGAGATTTACCAGAGAGAGAGAGAGAGAGAGAGAGAGAGAGATAGAGAGGGAGAGAGAGAGAGAGAGAGAGAGAGAGAGAGAGAGAGAGAGAGAGAGAGAGAGAGATGCCGCAGGAATAGTGTCCTATGACTTTCTGGATAATATAAAGTTTTTAATGAAGTTTTGCAGAAATAGATTTTGGATGGAATGGATTGCGATTATCTTTTATCTTTTACTTGTTTCAGTCGTCAAACTGCAACCATGCTGGAGCACTGCCTTTAAGATTTTTTAGTTGAATTAATCGACTCCATCCTTCTTTTAAAGCCTGGTACTAATTCTATCGGTCTGTTTTGTCGAAATGCTAAGTTACAGGGACGTAGACACACTAACGCCAGTTGTCAAGCAGTGGTGGGATTAAACACAGACACAATAACACACACACACACACACACACACACACACCTATATCCACATACACACACACACACACACACACACACACATAGCTGGGAGTAAGTCCGTTAATCCGTTAATCGTTAATTAACGAAGTTAACATTTTCGTTAACGATTTAACTTTAAATCAACTTTGAAAATCATTATCGGAATAATTAACTTCCGTTACATTCATCTTCCGTTAACTCAAGTCCGTTAACCCTAAAATTTCATAAAAACCGGTAAACGTTTAGAAGTTTATTTTGTTTTCAGATTGTCTTAGCCTATTTAATATTGTACGCGTCATTCTTTCACCCCCAATATAACGTCCTTATCAAAAATAACTAGTAAGATCTCGTTTGCCCCTGCCTGGATTTAAAACCAAATCCACCCGCTTGTTGCTTGCAAAGACAGCGGGAACTTTCTTTGTCCTCTCAAGAGGCAACAGTGATTGATGTGTTTCCATTTCAAATTTTGGCACAAAGCCAGTAATTTCAGAGGAGTGCGGATAAGTCGATTACACCGACCCCAGTGCTCAGCTGATACTTATTTTATCGACCCCGAAAGTATGAAAGGTAAACTTGACTTTGGTGGAATTTGAACTCAGAACGTAAAGTCGGACGAAATGCTGCTTAACATTTAGCCCGGTGTTCTGACGATTCAGCCAGCACGCCGCCTGCTTTCTTCTATGCAATATTAGATACAGTGTGCCTGAAAACACGACATGACTAGCCATGGCTGAAATCTTTTTCATTGTAGATTTGCTTAGTCATGACTGACACGAACTACACAACAACAACAACAACAACAACAGCAACAACAACATGTTAATATTAATTATTCAACTCCACTTCTCACAGCTCGATATCAGTAAAGTACTTTGTCTCATTTGTACCATATAATGCAGCATTAGAAACAGGGCAACTGAGCGAAAACGACGAGGATGGTCACGGCTGGAATCGTTTGATCGTTGGTCTACTTTATCAAGTTCGCCCTGGTCTAAACAGCTACAGCAATAACAATATATGTTGTTAATAGAATTTAATCAGATCCACTTTCGCCGTCTCGTTACTGAGTGTTACATGTTAGATGTCTCTCATTAAGGCTGGCTGTTGTGATTCAACAGTGACTTAAATACAAATATAACCACAAATCTGGTGTTGTTGTTGTTGTTGTTGTTGTTCATGGTGATGATGATAATGATGATGATGCTGTTGTTGTAGTTGCACAAGTTGAATAGACCCGGCCATTGTTTGGTTGATTGCTTCCTGAACAATATGATGGCCTTATAATTATATTAATTGACTTCGATGACAACAAATGACGATCAATGACGAATGCGATCATAGTCATGATGACAATGATGATAATGATGATAATAATGATTATAACAAGGAGGAGGAGGAGGAGGTGGAGGAGGACGTCGACGACGACGACAACGACGAGGGTGGCGATGATGATGGTGACAGGAACGACGATGACGATAACAATGAGATGATGATGTTGATGATGGTCAAGATAAAAAGGAGGAAAACAGCGATGATGACGGCGATTACGATGATGATGATGATGATGATGTCCATTGATTCTCCATTCTCTCGAGAAGGAATGACATCACTGGAAAGATTTTAATTTTGATCACTTCGAAAATTATTTCCGACTGACATTGCTTTCGAAACAGCGACCTCTGATTCATACTGCCGTTGCTAGTTCTGCTGCTATTGAGCGCCATGTTCGTTCTTTCTTATTCCTCATGTGGACCTTACAGTCACAAGTCTAACAGCTCATCTTATCTCCTTTCACCGCTACTCTTATTATTTGTGCTCCTGTATCCACGACGAGGCACAGCGCCGAAAGACCATATCGTTTTCAGAGGTTGTAAAGACTACCGCGAATAGATATCATTTTCCGTTATCTTTGCATTCATCACTCAGCCCTATTTCACATGAAAGGTGACGGCAAGTCAGCGATCGATATATCTGTCAACTCCTCTGACTGTCACCCTTGTATTGCACAGGCCTATGCATTGCTATGAATTTATGAGTAGGTGTATGTCACGTGATCTCTGCTTATCGTATCGCCTAAGCCTCGGTTATGAACACTAATCAGACACTTCCGTATGCTTTGTCCCGATCGATGGCCATCACACTGTTTTTAATATTGGCCATGGCTTCCTTCATTTGTCTGTTTGTGGAAATACTGAGCGTTCGTCTCCTTTTCGCAAGGTAGAAGTATGTCGCTTACACTTTTCTCCTTGTCCGGTTTTGGACAAAGCCCTCAGACAAGGAGACACACTCCTATGTGACACATTGTTGCTTAGAACTCTCTCTTTTCAGCGGTCATTATTGCTGATGATGAGAATGGAATGAAGACCGATGGTACTCCAGCAGCAGCCTTGCTCTATGTTCTTACTGTATTCCCTGCAACGGCCTATAGGTCTTGCTTCTACTGTTGTTTCCTTGCGATTCTCCTCACCTCTTTCTTTTTCTTTACAAGAGAAAATGATGAACAGCTGGCGATATACCTTACAAAAGACGTGTATCCAACGAGTTCGTGAAGGTGATACTAAGCAGAACAGTTAAGTACCTCAATGTCTGTCAGTACAAATAGGGTTTCAACATATCTCGAAAGGTGAACTTAGAAATGTTCTCTCCGATGTGTTTGTTTTTTCTTTTTCTAATTCTTCACGTTGTGATGAACGTGAAGTAGAGGAAATGTTACTGAAGAAAGACTACTTGGACATATTAGGGATACAGTGTGTTAGTGTGCTGCTAAAGCAAGAATTGCAGTCTTGTCACTACATGAAAAGCTACTCCTAAACATCCAGGCACTTAAAAAACACCTCAGAGCACTATTTTAACAACACTATCTTTCCCATTCAGCCCGGATACGCATTAAGAACAAGATATTGACACAAACACAGCTGCTACAAACACCTGTGTTGAGACGCTCACCACAACAACGAATGCTGAGGAACAGCAACAAGCATGCTTTGACCGGATTCATCTGCACCCCCACCCTCTGGTCACCACTAGACGCTTTCTATGTGGTTGCTCGACCTGCTAGAAATAGTAGCCATATTTTACTTAAATCACATCCGACTATCTTTAAAAAGGACACGTTGGATAATAAAACTTTCCATTGTATGCACAGAAAAAAAAATACTATGGTCTCAGTTGGAATGACTTTCATCATAGCTCTGCTCAACCAGAGTTGGCCTAGTACGCAAAATACGACACATACTGTATGTATGTATGCATGTATTTATTTCAAGATTTCTTGCCAATAGAGAAAGAGCCGGCTTCTAATCTAGATCCAAGGCTCTTTCATTGGAATTTCAACAACGTCAACGGGGTATTTTTGTACGTTTGTAAAGGGTGATGGGTAAAGGGTATGTCTGTTAAGATTATTGGTAATGTAAGAACCAGCCAAGTGGAATTACAGAACTTACCTGTAGAAACATACTTTTTATTTACCAGAAACCTAGTAAATGTGAGAGTTGATAGTAACTGTGAGAGCCCAAACGCTACTAAGGACGTTTCTACGTAAAAGCCACTTCTGTTTTTAAAATAATGCGGTCTGAATATTCAGCTTTCCCATCCTCAAATAAATCACGAAACAGCCACGTGTTTAGTGCATGCTTTTTAACAGCGTTGACAATATTGATTAATCATTCAGACAGCCTCCAGCGCAGTTTCCAACTGCGTCATAACCCATCCCGAGTAGTGGATCATATAATAGGTTTTTAGACTTTAGCTTTTAAGACTAAAGCTGAATAAAATAAGTATTCCGTTTGATACATTAATCGAGGGTGTTTATTTTCAATTTATTATTCCAATTACACGAAGAGTTCTGATTAACTTATGATTTTAACCATTCATATTCTCTTATATTATTTACTGATATTTTTATTTGATGGTTTCGAAAAGCAATAAATATTCTATACATTTGTTGCAATGTTTCTGCGAAATTTTGAACCTTCTCTCTCAGATCCAAAGTTTAGAACCGCTGTCCAACTATATTACCATAAAAGGTAAAAATCAACGAGAAAAATAAACTGTCACTATAAAAGGCATGAAAGCCTTTGTGAACATGGTTCAATTAATCAGATTGGTTAGCGTATAACCAGATTACAGTAAACCTGAAAGTAAGTTTTGTGAATTTTCCAGCCAAATAATTTAATCGAAGGTTCAAAAAGTTCTGACTGACTGTTATAAAAAACTGGAATATCGAACTCTTTGATAACAACCTTAAATGCTATCCAGAACTCAATCAGTTTTGTGATAAGGTGTTCTCACTTTTTCTACTTATTCTGCCTTTAATAGCTATGAACAATTTTCATGTAAATAACTAAAATAACTCTTTATGCTACGAACACTTTTAACTATCACATTCACAATTTCATGTTTGTTGCTTTATTCAAATAATTGTTATACAAGTATAAATGATCCAGGTAATAAAAAAAGAAATATGGAAACATATAAATATTAGAGTGATCGTTCTCACCTTCACACGCAGCCTGACTAATATCATATACTACACACGGTGATTTAATGATTAAGACCCACAATAATGATGAGTCCCGCCCCCTAAACATTGTTAACGTCTCAGCCTGGAAAAAATAAAAATGTTAATTTTTAGAATATCTCTCAGGTATTATAGTATTAACATCCACTTTTAATGGCAAAATACATAAAATTTCTGATAGATTTGTCGGGGGTCGTTTGAGATGAATAGCCGTAACGATATTGACTTTCGTCTCCACTATAAACCGAATATGACGTAGAGACTGCACCAGTCCAAGCCGACACGCGTTAGTTATAATTATAAACATTGTTTACACGTGACGACTATTAAGTTTAATTAGACTGGCAATTACCGTTTTATAGTATACCAGCTGAATAGCCCGTCGTTGCCAGGCAATTTTTACAATAGAATGTCTTATATAAATTTTTATTTATTCCATATCAGAGCATGCCTTCCCCGTCAGATAGGCCTCCTAATCAGGACAGATTTGTGCAATTTTTCGCCAAATTACTTCGTTGAGGATTTTTTTTCCTTTTTGAATTATTTACATGTCTGTTCGACCGTTTCACATGACTTTATTCATTATACCTTCAGAAGTTCTTACAACTCCCAATGATTTTGCTTTCATTTCGTGATAGACAGCTATCATGCAGAAACTGCCAGCTTCCAAATCCTGTTTTATGATTAGGTAAAATTGATTAAACTTTAAATGTCAGTAACATTTTTCTGCAACTTTTCTGGAAAAAGTAAATAGCAAAATCAGATTTAACGTGGAAAATTATTTCACTAGACCAAATTTGGAAATGTTGACGTAATTTTAAAATTTCACAATATGTGTCAGCAACAGGGAAAACCTTACAAAAGTAAAGAGACAGTCAGTTATAGGACGTCACACACACACACACACACACACACACACACACACACACACACACACACACACACACACACACGCACGCACGCACGCACACACATATACACACACACACAGAGTTACAAACGTACACACAGGTAATCACGAGTTTAAGATGGTGTATAGTAGACATATGTATGTATGTATGTATGCATGCATGTATGTACGAACGTACGTCCGTATGTATATGTATGTGTGTACGTATGTATGTATATATATGTACGTGTGTGTGTATGTCTGTGAGTGTTTCTTTGCAATGGACAACAGAAAAGCTACCTATACCGTTTCTCTGAAAGCTACGTATTCTTCACACACCCTTTCTGTGTGTGTGTGTGAGTGTGTGTTTGTGTGTGTGTGTAGTATCTATGTATTTACGAAAGTATGTGTGCAGCGTCACGTGTATATGACAGCTATAATAACGTTAGCATCCCATTCTTACCGCTGTTCTCGCCTTCACTGATAGAAGTCACACTCTCTTTCTCTCTCTCTCTTTCTCTGTTACTACCTTATATGACAGTTATAGTAACGTTACCATCCAATTAACACCGCTGGTGTCACCTTCACTAATAGATTTCACCCTCTCTTTCTGTTACTACCTCTCCATCAGACTAATACTTTTTGCAACCTTCTCATTTTATCACATAATTCGCCCAACGTCTCTGGGTGGGGAGTGAGGGGGAGCACATTGTAAATTTTTATTGGAATCCCAATTAGCCTAGTATTGAACTGGATGTTAGTGGAACATGTATGGAACATGTTTCGTGAACATTGGTTCGCTGGTTTAGGCACTAAGATGGTAACAGACAGACGGACAGATAGACGGACGGACAGAAATTGCCATTTATATATATATAGATTCTATAAACATAAAACACAGAGCCCAATTAAACTGATTTAATTACAGTTTTATAGTGTATTTTATTACCATTGTTTACACTTAATGACTTCTAAGATTAATAAAATTACCTTAATTACTATTTTATAGTACATTACATAATTTTATACATTATATGTCGAGTGTTAAAGCTTAAATCCGGGCTTTATGGTGAATGGGGGAACACTAACCGGTTCAGTTTGCCGATTATTTGTTTGTTTTTTTTTGCTTAAGATGTATGTGATTATGAATTCTGAAGGTGAATGTGGACCGTTTTTACAGTCTTACACGATCTCTTCCTCTTAATTACTTTTTATCGTTTAACTTTTTCTGGTTTCATTCATTCGAATGCGGCCATGCTTCCGCACTGTTTTGAAGAGTGTTAGTGGAATAAATCGGCCCCCAGGACTTAATTTTTAAAAGCCCAGTATTTATTCTATCGGTCGTTTTTGCCGAACCGCTCAGTTATGGAGACGCAAACACACCAACACTGGTTGTCAAGCGGGAAGGAAATAACTCTCACACACACACCTGCACTCACACGCACGCACCTCCCACACCTAGACACACACACACACATACACTCACACACACACACGCATATATACGAGGGGCTTCTTTCAGTTTCTATCCACCAAATCCATTCACAAGGCTCTGATTGGCTCGAGGTTATAGTAGAAGACATTTGCCCAAGGTATTACGCAGTGGGACTGAACCCAGAATCACGCGGTTGGGAAACAAGCTTCTTAACACACAACCACACCTGCGCTTCTCTACGCTTTTTGAGAGTCTCAGTGTACTGTTTGCTATTCATGGTGCAGTCACTTTCCATAAAATCAAGGATTGCCATTCCCTAAAACATCTCCAAAACACTCACATTGACTTTGCCAGTCACTGGCCCTTGATCTCCTTAGATCTTGAAGAAGAGGCATGACGCTATTCTATGACTTCAGTCTTCATTATCAAATCGTAAAGATACGCTCACATTTCATTCCCTGTCACCATACCGAAAACAAAAAGGAAAGAAAGAAACGTGTCTTCATTGCCTTTGAACATGTAGCAGATTCAAAATCGAATCGCGAGACAAGCCAGCGAATTCCACGCTGAAGTCACTTTCGATTCACGTGATCGGCTGATTAACTAACCAATCAGCGTCGAGTTATCACGTGATTCGACTTTCTAGAACCTTCGAATGAGTCTTATAAAAAGTGGATTTTTGGAGGTAACTTCAGAATGCTGAGACAGTTGTTTTAACAACTCCACTGTTATTCTTTCCCCATTTACCAGCTGTACAGATTGAAGGTACAGATTAGCCGTCATGAATTTAGCATGATATTTCCCCAAATGTGATGGACTAGTCACAGATCAACATGTTCCAGCTATTTTGTCGTGGATACCAGAGTTTGTCTCTCCCAGTGAGTATAAGTTGTTCTTTTTTATTCTTCATTCAAAGGTCAACACAGAAAACACTATGTGCAGTAAATAAAGCTTCTGTTAATTGTTCGTGAGAGTTATCATTTTATGCGTGGCTAACAAGTAAACAGTTGTAAGAACGGCCGTGCGAACTCATAAAAGGAGAAATGGTGACGAATGGAAAAACAGAGGACTCCTTTTATTTAAACGTGTCACACGGTCGAACACAAAATAACATATCTAAGATGATATACATGATATGTTATACTACGATAACATAGATGACCAGTAATGAAAGACCACAACCGTATAAGATGAATAACAGAGATATTTATTGTAGCGTTAAAGATGTATGTGTATGTGAGAGTGTGAATGCGACATATAAGAACATAATCAAAGACAGGCCGTCGGACAAAGAAAAGTGTGTATGTGAGTGATACATGAATGTGTATGTGAGATATTACAGCAGATAGAAAGAGAGTCAGTAACACGTGAGCATTTATACCAGTTCTTTGAGTACACTATAGGAAAAGTCTCTATGTGAAAGTAGTTGAGGCTGTGTGTGGCAGTGCTGATCACTAGTTGTGATGTTGTGGCATCGATGCCGGGCCGTGATTCTTGTTATACAGATGTTCGTCGCTGGCTGAAATTCTTGTCTGTTTATTTATCGTGGTGAAGCTGAGTCACCTAACAGAATCGAAGAGAGAGATGCGCCGCGGTGGTTTAGTTTGGTGTACATAGTAAGCCGTGTAGACGCTGGTGGAGATTGATGCTGCTTGGTAGTAGTCGTAGAATTGTGTTGGTCATGACGATGATGCTGGTTAGTAGTCGTAGACTCATGTTGCTGATGTGGCGACGGCGGTGGTAATCGTTGGCTGGACGAAGCTGTTGAAGTGGTCGCTGGCTGCTGCTGTCGTGTGGTACACGGAACAGATCTCAAAGACAAACTGAACCGAGACAAATTTTCTGGGTATGAGTTGCTATTTAAAGCATTCAGGGGGCTCCCAGACGGTAGTAGAAAAACACTCTATCACGTGACCTTATTAGGGGCCGTGATTGGTCAGTTTGCGTTCTGGCGGGAACGGTTCGAAGAAGTTGCCGATTCGAATAATGATCAGTCACGTGATGACAAGGTTGATGTTTTCCGCTACGCTCGCGCTTGTTTATATTTAAATGAGAAGAATGGCGATAGCAGTTTTGTATCTAATGGCGATAGGTAGTTTCACTACACAGTTATAAGACAAACATTTCCAGTAAATCAGAGCAAACTTCCAACCTTTTCTGATTGCACTAATACTCAGTCTTTCGTTATCTTCTGTTATTCATTGTCATTACAGTCCACTTGTGCAACAATCTCATGGGTAGTGGCTCGTCTGACCGAGGGAATCATTTGTCCACTCGTTGGCGATATATATACCACAAGCTTCCATCTAATAAATTCACTCCAATGGCATTGGTCGGCCCGGGTTTATTGTAGTAGACACTTGCCCCAATATGTATGTATGTATGTATGTATGTATGTATGTATGTATGTGTAGAGACCTTGCTTGGCCCTACCTGAGTTTCGAAACTAAATCGGTAAAATTTCCCCTAAATATACAGCTTTATTGTTCTCGCTAGGAACAAGGTCGTTTCGTTCAACCTATGGCCTTGCCAACATTTGATTGACGTGTTTTCCTCTTGACCCATAACCTTTCTAGGCTACAAAGAGTTTAAATAAATGAAATAAATTAACCCACAGGTCACTAGTCACAGTTAAAACGGTATACCTCTTTTTCTAGCTGGTCTGGATACTTATAAATACAAGCAGTTCCAAGCAAACCACACAGAGAGGGAGGGAGAAAGCGGTTCTGCGCGGCAGTCGACCGCTATGGTGTTTCACCATACAATTCCCTTTTCTTGTCTCTCACTTGTTCACCATCGCCGTTCAAACAAGCATCACTTTGTGTATTTCTTTCCTGTTGCCAGAACAAGAATCTGTAAACTTAAGACCATACACTCTCGTACAAGAAAATACAACTCTCTTTTACCTGCTATGCTTTTCGACTGATTTATTTTATACACACCTGTCCGACGTGGTTAGGAAATGATATGTAACGGTGCAATAAAATATATGATCTACAACTTCGACCACTTTCCTTATTCTTTGAAGTTCAGCACAGCGACATCTACATCATCTTTCTCTTCAACATAAATAACACCCATTACATTGGGTGACCCCGACGCTAAAGCCCGTTACATATGTATGTATGTATGTATGTATGTATGTATGTATGTATGTATGTATGTGTGTGTGCCTTTGTGCTTATTTTCGTCCACCGTCACCGCTTGAAAACTAGTGTGGGTTTGTTTCCGACCCCGTGACGTAGCGGTTCGACAAAACAGGTGTTAAAAAAAGCACCGATGTCTCTTTTTTCGACTAAACTCTTCAATACGGTACCCCACTATGGCGGCAGCCCAATGACTGAAACAAGTAAAATAAACAAATAAAACGTGGATATCACAGCAATTGTTCAATTATGGTACATTATTCAAGAAAACATGTCTCTGGATTAGACACCGTAGCAGGTACCACATAACTAGGAAAGATCTTCAGGAACATTCATATGCACATATTTATAGAAAAAAAAAACACACACAGACTCGTTATAAAATTCTCATGCAGTTTAAATGGGTATAATTTTAGTTCTATGTCTTGCAGAATTAACGTGTGTAAAAAGGTGAATGGAATAATTCATCGTAATTGTCAATTGATTTATTCTTAAAATTGTTGATGTTCCGCATGTCCACCTTATTCCATGTAAAAACCGTAACTCTGGAGTTCTAGATATAAGTTTTGTAGTTGGTTTCCAGATACACCTTAAAATCACATTAGTTACCCTAGCTCGCAAATCACAAACCCATAGAATGATATTTACTTGAATGAGTTGTCTTTTTATGTCTTCCTTTGAAAGTGAAGTCAGCATTAGTTTTTTTGAAAATTGATAAATTATGATTTTTTTAAAAAAATTATTAGAATACAATAAATACATCAGAATTTTAAATGATCTTTTCAGATTAATTTTATCATATATAGAACAACGTCCAGGGTATGACCTTAAACTACATCCAATTGTGGGGCTCTGTTTCGGAAGTACTTGGCGTTTTGAGGAGTGTGAAACCAACTCTTATCCATTATTGTTCTCAGGCCTTCTCTGACCCAGAGTAGTCACACTGTCAGGGCCCTGGCTAAAGATTGATTAGAATGTCGTGGAATTCCCTCCGGAAGAAAGTCACTCACTGACATTCCAATGAACTCAGAGTAGATGAGGCCCCTCAGTTCTTTAGCTGCTCATCTAAGAGAAGGTAACTTCATACAAATCCTTCATTCCGATAGCTACTGGGTTCAAAGGCACTTGTTGCATCAGACCAATATAAATTTGAAGGTTGAAAGAGTGAGACTGATTCTGCACAAACCATGCCCACTATAATAATAAACCCCTGCTATCTTGTTAGGTAATTATTAAGCATTTCAAAAAAGGGCAAAAGGAGTAAACCCCTACAGAAAATAGAGAGGAAGTGATCCTAAGGGAGATATGTACGGCTATACTTAACCAACATCTGGCACACTCTGTAGCTCCATGAATGCTGTGAACATATCAACTTGTCTTTCCTTTGTGGAATATTCATGAGTGGAAAGACAATGTGTGTATTTAGGGCTAGATACTTGCTTTTTTAAACAGCCCAAGCACAACAGAAGTGCTTAGGTTACCGTCTCTGCAATGCCGTCGACCAATGATGAAAAACATTAGCCATATAGAACTAAATTTATAAACATTTAATGCTCAAAATTTTACAAGGATTTTATAATGACTATTAATAGTTATCGCCAAGCCAGCATGGCAGTCAAAAAAATAGGATGAATGCTGCCGTTGATTAGCTCCAAGAGGCCATCGCCTCTAGCTAGCTATGTGACACACGAACCTGTGTCCATTATAACCTTCGAACAGGGGAGGTCAGCCGCTTCCTCTTGCTGGTCTGGCATTTACAGACTAGTTTCAGGGTGTTTGCCCCTTATCAATGTAGAGCAGCCGAACCCAGCAGGCGTCGCTACTGACCGTCTGTACGAAGGATTATTTACCTCCCCTGTTCGAAGGTTATAATGGACACAGGTTCGTGTGTCACATAGCTAGCTAGAGGCGATAGCCTCTTGGAGCTGATCAACGGCAGCATTCGTCCTATTTTTTTGAACTGCCAAGTTGGCTTGGCGATAACTATTAATATCCAGTACCGCTGCCGTAGTCTCCTTTAGAGAGACTCAGAAATATTAATATTTCTATTTTTTAAAACCAGTGGATGTATTCCACTGAATTTAGGTAAATAATCCTTCTTACAGACGTTCAGAGCGACGCCTGCTGGGCTCGGCTGCTCTACATTGATAGCAAGTCTGTGGATGCCAGACCAGCAAGGGGAAGCGGCTGACCTCCCCTGTTCGAAGGTTATAATGGACACAGATTCGTGTGTCGCATAGCGAGCTAGAGTCGATGGCCTCTTGGAGCTGATCAACGGCAGCATTCGTCCTATTTTTTGGACTGCCATGCTGGCTTGGCGATAACTATTAATATCCAGTACCGCTGCCGTAGTCTCCTTTAGAGAGACCTAGAAATATTAATATTTCTATTCATAATGACTCTTTATCATAAAATAGTCATTTGCTTTCATTTCCGAAACTCAAAACAAGAGGTAAAACAGCTTTCGATAATTTTGTTAATAAATGCTAGTTTGTGTATATTCACCTCGTTATATATTTACAACATGAAGAAGACCCTACATAGTAACTCAGCTTCCTAGACAAAAAAAAGCAAAACGTCCCTTAAACAAAAGCTTATTATCTTAAAGGGACACTAAAAATATCTCCCCTTTGTCCTGGATAATCTGATGTTAAGTCTGTTGAAGTCAAAGCTGAACTGAGCCTAAATAATAACAGCAGCAGTAGCAGCCTACCGTATTTATTAGAGTACAGTGCAATCCCCAAAATAGACCCCCTCCCACCACTACTCCAGATTTTGTACCCAGAATCAGAAATCTCTTTAATCCTCTTATCTTTCTTTGCTCATACTCTAACAGGAAATATTGCTAGCTCACTGCTGTTGAGGATTAACTTTCTGGCATTATATAGATATATAAGTAATTATATTAGGTCAATGAAAGATATGCGTTGACCTTAAAGACAATAATTTCCACTAACTGGAAGCGATCAATCGAACTGATTGATCAGTACTGGTGATTGGGGCTACTTACAAATGTCATATATATCTGATAACCTATCGGTAAATCAGATAGAGAAATGATTGAAACCACTGGCCACCCTGTTTACTGAGTGGTAAAGCCTAAATATGCAAGTCATTTGTATTTAAACATTCAGAAATAGAAACCGAAAATGAAACTAGAGAACAACAGGGTAAAATAAAAAAAAGAATGTTCGTTAATTATTGACCAAAACTTGCCAATAAATGAAACTGAAAAAATTTTTAATATTTTATTCTCAATTTGATGTCTTGTCTCAAAATAATTTTTGGATAGCAGACAAGGATGTGTGGCTGAGAAACTCATTTTGCAGCCAAGTGGTTTCGTGTTCAGTCGCCCTACACAGCTCATTGTGCAAATATTTTCTACTATAGCCCTGGGCCGACTAATGCCTTGCGAGTGGATTTGACCGGCAGAAACTGTGTAGAATCCCATCGTACACACACACATACATATATGTATGTATATATACGTGTATGTACACACACACACACACACACACACACACACACACACACACACATATATATATATATATATATATATACAGATAGATATATGTGTGGATAATATAGCTGAGAGGAAGGGTAAAGCCTGGGCGGCATGCCACAGTTTGAGATCTGTATGGAAGTCGGACTTTCGTAAAGACCTGAAGATTCGTCTCATCGTTGCTACAGTGGAGCCTGTGCTGTTGTACGGGTCTGAGACTTGGACACTGACCAAGAAACCTACTCAGATGGTGGATGGGTGCTACACGAGAATGCTGAGGATGGCTCTGAACATTAATCAGTATACACTGAGGGTGAAGAACTCAGAGCTGTACAAGAGCTTCCCAATAGTTAGCTCGAAAATAGCACAGAGGAGACTGAGGTTAGCTGGACATGCTCACCGTCATTCAGAGTTGATACTGCACCCAGTGCTCCTGTGGGAGCCCCTACACGGACACACTAGAAAAAAGAAACCGGGGATGACATATGTTGATGCTCTAAGGTAAAATACTGGCCTCTGGGAGGCACAGGACATGGCAGCGATGATGAGGGACGAAGACCGCTGGAGTGAACTCGCCCATGGATCTCGGGAATTTTACCTGCCCTATATATACATATATATATATATATATATATATATATATATATATATATATATATATATATATAAACGTGTGTGTTTCTTTATGTTTGTGGTCTCCACCACTCACCATCACCGCTTGACAACTGGTGTTAGTTTGTTTACGTCTCCGTAACGTAGCGGTTCGGCAAAGAGACCATTAAGAAAAGTGACAGACCTTTTAAAATATAAGTACTGGGATCGATTTGTTCGATTAAAAGTCTTCAAGACGACGCCTATCATGACCAGAATCCAGTGACTGAAACAACCAAAGATAGAAGGTAATTCTAACGGCATTCTTTCGTTTTGGAATCCCATAACCAAAGTGGGAATATCGACACTATTCGACAATCTCCAAGCAGATATGTCGAATTGGCATCAACCTACCATTATTTCTCAAAAATTTCTTTTGAAAAAACAAAATTTCAAGTTTTTAATCCTCCTCTAATTTTTTTGTTTTCTGCGATTTTTCAAAATTACAATTTTTTTTTAATGCTTGATTGCTTTTGATATTTCGTTTTTATATTTAGTTTGTAAGATACCTGATCTGAACTTCTGTATTGGAACAGATTTTATTGAATCTCAGGAGGGTCATTATACCCATAATAAACACACGCACTGGTTCTATTTCATTTCTTTACTTTTTTTATTTGTTAATAATTAACCAAGCAACTAATTGATTGTTTGATTAATTGTTCGGGCAATCTTCCCACTTTCATTTTGTGATCATAAATCGAAAAAATACCGAAACGGCTGAACCTTTCAGACGGCAAGTATTGTGAAAATCGAAGAGGAGGACATAATTAACTGATGATCTGTTTGAAAGGATTTGCTTCCTACGGTAGATTTGTACCATAACAATTGATATTAAAATTACCATTAAGTTTATTACATCGTTGGGATTAATTAATAATTGAGCGGTGTGCTGTAATGAGCTAATGTGTTTGGTAAATCGCCAGATATATTCAGATGGATAACTGAAAAGTTGTATGTACAAGCAGTACCGAAGCAGTAGACAAGATTAATAGAGAAACATGAAACAATTATGGACGACTTGCTCCGAAACACCACCGAGTGGGGAACACTTCTCAAAAATAACCTGCAGTTGTGTCCTTCAAAATTCCTACATGCTCGAAATGTACACACATCAAGGTATATTTGTAGAAAATTTCACGAAAAAATATTCATTTTCCTGGAAGTTAAGAGGAATTTAAGTGGACTCTGTTGGAGTTTCCGAAAATTGTCCCCCACCCCCATTCCAAAATACTTTCACCGAAAATTTTTGTATATTCCGAATCTACATAATAAATAATATATGTATAGAAAATTTCATTAAAAATATTCATTTTTCTGAAAGTCATGACCTTCCAAAGTATATATACATATATATCTAATGGTATTTTTTATATAAGCTTAAAGCTTATGATGATAACCGTGCAATTACTAAGGAAAATAGTCTAATAAAGGGACATATAAGCCCTCGACAGAAAAAAGAAGGCTTTCCCATCCGCGTGGGAGTCGAACCCACATCCTTTTGTTAACGCGACGGCGCCGTAATAAAAAGAAAACAATTTGCACCGAAAGCATATAGAAAGTTAGTTTACATAAAAACAAATACTAACTAATACATAGTTCTTAAATTTGACAGTAAAAAGGAAGGCTGATTCGCTGGTGTAAAGGCAACACACTTAGTCTCGTGTGGGTTCGACACCCACGCGGATGGGAAAGCCTTCGTTTTTCTGTCGAGGGCTTATATGGCCCTTTATTAGACTATTTTCCTTAGTCATTGCACCTTGATCGCCATAGGCTTTAAAGCTTATATAAAAATACCTTTATTATTATTTACAGGATTGTAAATCACGGCGCTGTAATAAAAAAAAGAAAAAGAATTCGCACCGAAAGCATATGTGTATATATATATATATATGTGTGTGTGTGTGTACGCGTGCGTTTGTGCTTGTGTTAGTGCCCCTTCTATCGCTTGACAACCGATGTTGGTGTGTTTACGGCTCCGCAACTAAGAGTAAGTGTCAGGCTTAAGAAAAAAGATAGTCCTGGGGTCCATTGTTCGGCTAAAATTATTCTCCAAGGCGGTGCCTAAATATGGCCGCGGTCTAATGACTGAAACAAGTAAAAGATAAAAGATATACGCTTATCTATTCCTGTACTTAAATACACACACACGCATATTCGCGTCTCCCCCTACTACCGCTACCACCACCACATCACACCTGTAAGAGATTTGTTAAGCTACAACAATCTGCATCGGGCGCTCAGGTTAAGAACGTGTTACCAAAGTATTATTCATTAAGCTTCACATACACCTTCCGTAGCCGCACCATGACCACTACTCCTCTAAAGTATAATTTTAAACTGTGCCTCCTTAACTGTCCAATTTATTTAAAGCTACTCTGAGATCACAATAATAATGAAGAGGAACAACGTGACCCTCTGAAAGAAACTACCTCAACATGAGTCGACGAGGAGAGTCTCTGTGCAATCACGAGATCTTACTAGAAATAACAGTCAAAACTCCTTCTGTTGCTATCCTTTATCATTCAATTGTTTCAGTCACTGAATTGCGGCCATGCTATGAAACCACCTTTAAGCAATTTAGTCAAACAAATAGCCCTCAGTACTTATGTAATTTTGTTAAGCTTGGCACTTACTCTTGCGGTTTCTTTTTGCTGAACCGTTACGTTACGAGGACGTAAACAAACCAATACCAGTTGTCAAGCGATGGTGAGAAACAAACAACAAATACGATGGCATACACACAAACAAATACAAACATTGTATGTACGTGTATGCGCGCGCACACACATACAAACATTGTATGTATGTGTGCACGCACGCACACACACACACACACTTGTTTAAAATTAATAGGAGAAATCCAGGGAAACAATTACAATTAATAGGAGAAATCCAGGGAAACAATTACAATTAATAGGAGAAATCCAACGGAACAATTATAATACTTCATTTCCTTCTCTCACAATATCTAGCTCGTTCCGACAACGTCATTTTAAATTCCGAGCGTCCATTGTTCGTATGTAAATATTTTGCGAATGAGCGTAACCTTTATATATATATATATATAAAAGGCGCGAAATTGTAATGATCTTTGGAACGTTGACTGATGAGGATTTAGGTACGAATTTTTTGTTATGTTTTTGTAAAATTTCCCGTTTGTTGTGATTCTGTTAAATTTTGAAATATATATATATATATTAAGGGCGTTACCAGAATTTCCAGCTTGTCTTCAAGCAAAGAGATCTTTGGTGCTGCCGCCACATACTTCAACCGGGCTCTGGCTGCCAAAGGTTTCAAGGATAATATTAGTTATATGCCAGACCTTAGCCCCCATCCAAGAGAAAGCGCCACCGGAAAGTACTGTGGTTCACACCGTCATTCTCTTTAAATGTTAAGACCAGAGCAAGTAAGACCTTTCTTAGTTTAGTTGATAGACACTTCCCCCGTACCAATAGATTCAACAAAACATTTAATAGACATACCCTGATATTATCCTTTATCTGTGCACCTAGTGGGAAAAACATTTTAGTAGGTAGGCTCAGACCCGAGGCTGAGGCAGGATGCTCATGCAGGGTTAACACAACTTATCTACTAAACGGTAACTGCAATTCGCGAACAATTGTTTACGAGGCAGAAGTAACAGCAACAGGACCCAGTGGACAACCGAGTGTACGGAAGTATGTGGGGGCAATGGAAGGCCACTTCAGAATTTGCTTTAATAACCACAAGTCTTCATTCAACATCCCAGAGAGATGTAACGCCACAACTATAGCCAGGCACGTCTGGACTTTGAAAAGAAGCGCCACGGAGTACGGCATAAAGTGGAAGATCCTAGAAAGATGTAAACCGTACTTCAATAGCAGCAAGAAGTGCAGGTTATGCCTGGCTGAGAAGAGAGCAATTTTAAAAGATACTCAACACCCGGATGTCTACCTGAATAGCAGGAAAGGAAATACATTCTATTGTATCTGCGCGCCCTACCATGACTGCAACCACATGTCTCCTGCTTCGACCTTCCACTAATGCCCTTGAGCTGGGTAAAAAGTGTTTGACACAAGCATACACCAAGACACCCATGTACATACACGCACACCCCACAAAATAAGCTGTCTCCCCCACTCCCAACATATATCCCTTCACATAAATTGTACCCACAGGTATACACAGACCCTCCCCCACACACATACACATTACACGCACACTAACATAACCCCGCCCACGACTTTATCATTTAAGGAAAGAAAACAGACCAACGAATACAGTTATATATACCTACACACACAGAAAAAATTATACATATGACACCGCTACGCATACTACACACCCCATCCGCACAGGAGCACCACATTAATAATACACACTTTTCCCAGTTCAAGATAACTCTTGCCGGCTTCACAGCGTACCCAACCAAGGGACATAACTCCTAAACTAATTACCTGGCCCCTTTTCATTCCACCACCTTTTTCACAGCAGCCGCTGACTGGTTGTGCTAATCCATCTCCAACAATAGAGAGCAGTCGCAATATGCCTTTCCATATCAGCTAACTCTGATGAACGAAAAGTTATATACTCGGTTTGTTACCAAACACTCCATTGTATTCTTTACACGAAACCGATTGGCAAGATCAGCCGTGCTGGATATTTAATACTATACATTTCAAATTATATATATATATAAAGTTTTATAATTACTAAATAATTACAATATAGGACACACGAAATGCCAGCTTGCTAGAAATAAGAGCTAAAACACTGAAATAAGCCACCAGATTCACTGAAAAATAATTATGTATTAATCGTAGAACTTTATTGACTAGCCAATTAACAGCATTATTGCTTGCGCCCATTAATATTATTGTTGTTATTATTATTAATGATTTATGCATTTACCGCTAATGATAATGATAATAATAATAATAATAATAATAATAATAATAATAATAATAATAATAATAATAATAATAAACTACAGACAGTACACGGCTTTACCAAGGAAATAGAAATGAAATTCGGATTAGAAAAATGTGCCAAAGCAACCCTGAAAAGAGGAAAATTAGTTAAAAGTAGCAATATAACACTAGATAAAGCCAATGAAATAAGAGAACTAGACGAAAGCCAACCATATAAGTATTTAGGAGTCAATGAACTAGATAGGATACAACATACACAAATGAAAGAAAAAATAAAGAAAGAGTACTATAGACGAGTTAGATCAATACTAAAAACAGAGCTCAATGCTAAAAACAAGATAATGGGTATCAACACTTTAGCTGTCCCAGTTATAAGCTACAGCTACAACATCCTTAACTGGACACTAAACGAACTATGTAAAATAGACAGGAAAACAAGAAAAATAATGACAGGATATAGGATGCACCACCCAAAATCTGACATAGAAAGGCTATATATACAACGCACAGAAGGTGGCAGGGGTCTTATACAGCTAGAAAACTATTATAAAATAACCACCATAGGACTGCAAAAATACCTACTCCAGAAGCAAGGGAAACTAATACAAATAGCCACAAAACACGAGCAAAACAAAAAACTGTTTTCAGTATTTAAGGAAGCTGACAAATACAAACAAGAAATCAATCTACCTAACAAATACGAAGAAGAAGAAGAAGAAGAAACAACAAAAGCTATAAAACAAATGAAATCCAAACTAAAACTAGAACAGCAACGGACCATGATAAAACGATGGCAAGAAAAGCCCCTACATGGTAAATACTGGGCTAAACTAAATGCGAAAGAAATAGACAGAGAAAAATCCCAGCAATGGCTGAGAAGCTCAGGACTCAAAGCAGAGACTGAAGGATTTTTAATTGCTGCACAAGACCAAAGCCTCCCCACCAGAAATTACCAAAAACACATAATGAAAAGAAATATAACAAGTAACTGTAGAATATGTGGAGATCGACAAGAAACAATAAATCATATTATCTCTGGCTGCCCAGTCCTGGCTAAGAAGGAATATATTCACAGACACGACAGAGCTGGGACCTATATACACTGGAAGCTATGCCAACATTATGGAATAGCAACAGAAAAAAGATGGTATAAACACACGCCAGAAAAGGTCACAGAAAACGAGAAAGCAACCATACTCTGGGATATGCCAATACACACAGATAGAGAAATTAAGGCAAATAGACCAGATATAGTTGTCAAAGATCATGAAGGAAAAAAATGCCTTCTAATTGATGTTTCAATACCAGCAGATGACAACGTTTCTCTAAAAGAAATGGAAAAACTTTCAAAATACAAAGACCTGGAAATAGAGATAACTCGAATGTGGAATCTAAAAACAGAAACAATTCCTATCATAGTAGGTGCCTTAGGTATAATAAAAAAATATTCAGACAAATACATAACAAAAACACCAGGACTTACAAATATATATAACATACAGAAAATTGCACTACTGGGTACTGCACACATTCTACGCAAAACACTTTCAATACAGTAAACATAAGAGCACCACAGCAAACCACAGCACATACCCAAGGCGCACAGAGCTGCGCTCGGTAGTGAAGTGAAAGTACGTTATAAAAATAAAACTACTGAATAATAATAATAATAATAATAATAATAATATATTATGTTATATGTACTAGATATAGGAATCTTTCTGATTTGGCGGCCGCCACTTGTTTTCTTAACGAAACACTTTCAAACTTGGGACACTGGTAGAATATGTCATATAAGACATCTTTTACTGTTAGTGTTATTGAGAAAATGTTATCTTTTTAAAGTTATTTCGTGTTAAAATTGTCGTGTTTCGGTAATTTCAACCAATCACTGACGTCTGTTGAGGTGAAAAAATTCCTTCTGTGAATTGTCAACAAAACGTTGTGCGGTGTAATGGGATCTTTTCCCTTGAATAAAATTAGTGCCGTTGTTTGTCAACAACTATCGGCGGTACTGTTATTTATGACATCGTTCGTGCGTTTGTACTGGCTTTAGCTTTAGGGTTTTAGGGTTAGGGTTCGGGTTTTAGGGTTAGGGTTCGGGTTTTAGGGTTAGGATTAGGGTTATGAGTACTTTTGCCAAATTTGGTGAAAATCTGTTCAATACACCGCAACAAATTTTTCACCAAATTTGGCAAAAATACTCATAACCCTAAATCCCTAACTCTAAAACCCTAAAGCTAAACCAGTACAAACGCACGAACGATGTCATAAATAACAGTACCACCGATAGTTGTTGTTGACAAACAACGGCACTAATTTTATTCAAGGGAAAAGATCCCATTACACCGCACAACGTTTTGTTGACAATCCATAGCAGTAATTGTTTTCGCCTCAATAGACGTCAGTGATTGGTTGAAATTACCGAAATCCGACAACTTTTAACATGAAATAACTTCGAATATAAAATTTTTTCTCTGTTCTATAAGACAAAATATACAAGTATACGAAGTTTTGAAGTGTTTCGGTAGAAAACACACTAAATAAAACAGATAAAAATTTGTTCCCGCCAAATCAGAAAGATCCACCTTGGTTTAGGAGCAATTTTTCGAACTAAGACGCCTCGGGTGTCTCGAGTAACGATCAGGAAAGTCGACAAACAATAGTTTGTCAGAAGCTGGGAGCATCAGTAGGAGAGCATCACTTGCTAGCTTTCGCTCAGTGCACATCCTAGCTCAAATTTACCGTGCCTTCTTTTGAATTTTCTATTGGGAAAATAGTTTCGGTTTACGAACATTTCCGATAACGAACAGCCTTCATGAACGAATTAAATTCATAGACCGAGGTTCCATTATATATAACCAATCCCATAAGATTGACCATTGAAAAGGTTATTACACTGGAGGTGCTCCAGTATAGCCACTGCCTTAGGGCTGCAACGTAAAAAACAATGAAAGAATGTATGTATATGCATATATATATATATATATATATATATATATATATATATATATATATATATATATATATACGGTGGGCTTCTATCAGTTTCTGTCTACTAAATCCACACCAAAGCTATCAGAAGATAAGTTAGTGCAAGATAAAGAGGATGGTCACAAATGGAATACTGCAAATCAGGGTTGTGTTGAAGTTAAATCATAAAAAATACTGAAGTTAATCTGAAAACTCCGGATTAACTCTTATCATCGTCTTTGTCAATAAATAAACATATAAATAAAACCCGTAATTCACCGCCTGCTCCTTTCCCTCCTCCCCCTCCAAGACGTCTAGGTATTGTTGAGTTTTGGGTTGTGGTGTGAGCAGAAACTATAGTTAGAGAGGTTAAGTACACAACGCTCACTCCAAAACCACCACCAACAACTCTATCACTACTGCAAATCCCTCCAACACCATCATCACCTCTACCACCACCACGACCACCACTACCATCAGCAACACCATCATCGCCATCACTATCACTACTGTTACCACCACCTTATCACCTATACCACCACTATCGCCATCATCACAGTCATTGCGAGCTCTACCTCAACTTGTTGCAAACCAACAAACAAACAAACCAAAAAACAAGCAAATATCAAATCTTAAGTTGACCTACATTAGTCATGCAGACAAGCGGGGTGGGTGGAAGAAGTAATAATACAAAATAATATCCCGGGACAGAGAGACGGGAGGGGAACAGGTAGAATGATTTTAACTAAAGACTTGAGCTTTTCAGCGCCTATTGTTTAGAATGTGTAATAATAATAATAATAATAATAATAAACCTAGGAAGAAACACATTTTGCCTCAAAGTGCAACACTGTGTAACGCACTGCAGGTACTACACACCGCCAGGTAAGTTGATAATATTTTCCATTCACCTTTTCTCATATATATATATATATATATATATATATATATATATATATATATATATATATATATATACTTTATTTAAAAGCAGCGAAAATATGACAAAAGCTGTTTCTCATGTGCTTACTCTGGTGTATATATATATATATATATATATATATATATATATATATATATATATATATATATATATATATATATACAGGTAGATAAGTAGCCGATATTTATGAGTTTGAGAAAAGCTGACCCTCGAAGTCCTGTACCTCATGGAATATTTTCCTTTGTTTTTTGTTTAATGCGATTCTGATTTTTTTTCTTTCAAAATATATTACAAATCTGGCCCTTAGTTGCATATCCTTTGCCTTTCCTGTGAGGATGTTGGACTTCGAGGGACAGCTATTCCGACCAAGTAGGCTTTCCTGGTTTAGTTTCTTCATAACTTTCTGAAAAATAGATATTTTAAAATATAATTCTCTGCAAAAATGTCATCCAAAAGATATATATTTGTAGAAAGTTATGAGGAAACAAAGGCCGGGTAGCACACTTCTGTATGTATGGGTATATAAGGTATATATATATATTAGCTCACCACACCTCATTAACCTATCTACACATACTTTTATACATTAAAATAGTTTATTGTTATCGTCTATTATCTAAGACCAAAACTGACACAGCATAAAACAAACCCTAACTTTTCTGACTGTAATTCTCACTATATTGGGTAGTTCAATGGTTTACGTTCCTTCTTTCTTGCTCACATAGCGACAACAACACAATATTATGCACACTCACTCCAACGTATATATATATATATATATGTGTGTGTGTATTTAATGTTTTGTAGTCTCAAACCTATCACGTGTTTAAGTGTGCATATTTGTTGCATTTTTATGCACATATGGTGTGCTTCTTTTTAATGTTGGAAAGAAGAAAGGAAGAGGAAGAGAAATAGCGGGAGAAACGCCACAAAAAAAACTTATTTGTGTATATTACAGGTAAAATATTAAATCATGAACATTTAGTATGTGTGTGTGTCTATGCGATTATCGTTGAATAACGTATTATGTATTTTATCATTCTGCTCTATTGTTGATGTTAGGTAAATCTTCATAATTTGTATTTTCTCTCCTATTGCTGTTGTTGTTTGATTGTTAATATCCTCTGTTCCTGATTACATTACTAATGCTCTTAAGGACCCCAGTAAACTACTTCTTTAGCTTCGTACTTTAATAAAACCGCGTTTTATTTTTTTATTTTCCTACAACATTGTAGCTAAGGGAACCCACGTTAGCCTTGTTAGATTAGGAATAAGTAATATATTACTGACAGATGTTTATCAGAGATCGGTAATGAGATGTTGAGACATTCATACCTTTTCATGAAGTATATTTATACAGTAAATGTTATTTACATGTTCATGGTAAGAAACGCAAAGAAGGACAGCTCTATTCAACTCGCTTCTCTGCCGGGGGGACCTAGTTGCAAGTCTAAAAACAAGCATTAGAGCAAATGGCAGTGCCCCAGCATGACCACAGCATCTAGCTGACACCGATAATAGAATAACAGAACTGAATACCATGTCATGGTTACCATTTGGCCAGAACTTTACTCTTCTTAGATATTTGATACAGTTTAAAACTTTTGTTGACTTGACAAAATTAAATCCACTTTTTCGCAAGACGAAAATCAATCGACCACGCTACTGGCTGTTTAAATCTTTATCAATCTCAACCAGATGAAAGGGAAAGTCAATTTCGACAACATTTGATTAAAGGAATGTAAGGTACTAATTTCGATATGGTATTTTTATTTCTCTTTCATTTACGAAAAAAGGGATTGTATCAAGAATGGGAAGTATTTTTGCTAAGGGTTGTGGCCGGCACAAAAGATAAACAAACATTTGAAAGGTGACAGGGTAGAAATTTAAAATGCTAAAATATATTTTCATTTAATTTCTGACTTAGTGATCTACTTAACTGTAACAAATTTCTTGTCTGCAAAGATCGTTTCAGCAATTTTTCGAACTTTATACATAAAAGATGCCTAACAGAATGAGACAAACTTTAATGTTCTAAAATAGTGAAAGGTAAGCAAATAATAATCGGTACCAATCAGCAATGCGTTTGATTTAATGCATATATTACATGTGTATGTATGTTTGTATGTATGTATGTATGTACAACTCGTGTATATGTGGTGCTACTTTGGCCCGTGAAAGGGCGATTAGTTTAGGTTACTGTTCAGATTTTCAATTTCTAAAAACCTTTAAGATGTTCATGCGTTTCTAGCAGATATTTGCTTAATTCATCTTTGAAATTATTCAAATTTGTATTTCATTTTTATTATCAAATTGCCATTCAAAATTTTTATAAACCCTTTTGCACATACTTAGCATTGTAAATGTATTTTTTCAAACTTATTATTTAAAAAATAATGAAACCATGTTTCATTTATGTTTTAGTAAATGATAATATGAAACCAATAATAAACAATATAATGATTAAAATAAGTGCATAGGTAACACAAGTTTGGCAGCTGAGAGTTTTGCAACATAAAGTTGCCAAAATTTTACCATTTTTCCCTTTTCTTTGAGCGTCCTTCATTTCTCCAGCACCTCGATGGCATAGTGCAACATTTTCTTCATCATCTAAAAGGCCATTTCTTCGTAAAAATGCAACTACCTTCGTCTCATTACTGATCACATTGTAAAAATCTTTAACCAACATCTTAAGGGGTTTTAGAAATTGGGAAGTAAACTGAAAAGTAACCTAAAGTAATTGCACTTTGTTGTAGATCAAATGCCAAAGTAGCAGTGTGTATGTATATATACATATGTATTCATGAGTGAATGCACATAGCTCAGTGGTAAAAGTGAGGCTATGAGTTTGATTCCCAGACTGGGTTGTGTGCTATGTTCTTGAGCAAGACACTTAAGGTCATATTGCTCCAGTTCACTCTGTTGTAGAAATGAGTTGCAATGTCACTGGTGCCAGCTCTATTGGCATTTGTCTTTTGCTTGGACAACATTGGTGGTGTGGAGAGGGGAGGCTGGAATGCATGGGTGACTGATGGTCTTTCACAAAAAGTCTTATCTGGACATGTACCTCAGAGGGGAACTTTCTAGATCATTTGAGACTGAAGGGGATCTTCTATCTATTGGTGTATGTATGCATATATATATGTGTGTGTATATATATATGTATATATATATATATATATATATATATTGTTTTGGTGATCTCAGTACTATTAATAGGAATGCCTTGTAGTTGGGTTTGTCTAAATTAGGATTCCCTTAAAAGTTTGTAAATATTGTGAAAGCTCTTTGTAAAGGCATGAAAGCCAAAGTAAATTTTGGGGGCATGCTGTCTTTGCCATTTGCAGTGTAGAGTGGTGTGAAACAGGGAGACCTTGATGCACCTACTCTCTTTGCAGTATGTTTTGCTGCCATGCTCTCCAAGACAAGAATGAGGAAGTGTCTTTAATTTAGCAGGGATGAAATTTATGGGCAATGTATCCATTTTTTTAATAAAGAATTATTATATTCTGATGACTGTGACCTTTTTAGTTGTATGAAGCACGGATTGTAATCATTGATTTCTGCATTTAACTTGGCATGTAATATTTTTGATTTGACTAGAAATTTAAAGAAAATGGTAGTTTTCCATCAATCTCCACCTAGTTGAGTTGTGTAGCAACCCAAAATATATGTGAAAGGTAATCTTAAAATTGTTGAATCTTTCGCATACTTCGGGAGTGCAGTAAATGAAGATAGAACATTTGATTCAGAAATTCCTCTAAAGGTTCAAAAGACAGCAAAGTCTTTTGGTAGTTTAGAGATTTGGGTTTGGTCACAAAAAAATATCAACAATGAAACAAAACTATCTGTTTATAAATAATTTGTTGTTATTCTCCATACTATAACTACTCTGAAATTTGAATGTGTTACAAGCATCGCTTCTGACTCCTGAAATGATTCCACTAAAAATGTGTATGCTGTATTCTGAAAATTAAATGGAATTCACTCACCTTTGACTCTGATGTTCTAGCTGCATCCGGTATTTGTCCCATCCAGACAATAATTTTGGAAAATCAACTACACTGGTCTGGACATATTGTCTGCATGGCTGACAAACATATCTCTGATTACATTGACCCCAGTGCTCAACCAGTAATTATTTTATTGACCCATAAAAGGATGAAAGGCAAAGTCAAACTTGGTGGAATTTGAACTCAGAATGTAAAGAGAGATGAAATACCACTAAGCATTTTGCCTGGCATCCTAACAATTTCTACCGGTTCATCATCTTAATACCAGTAAATATTGAGAAGAAAATAAGAAAGGGAATATGAATTTGGTGGAATTTTTTCTACTTGTAAATTTTGTTGCAAAGACTGCCTGTCTGAGATGACTTAAATCTCACATTAGAACTTTGTACAGATTATACAACATATCTATCAGTTTACATCAATGCCACAGGATTTGCAAATCTTCTGGAGATATGAATAAGCATATCAAAATTCATCAAAATCAGGCGCTACATTCATTTCAAGCTGCACAAAAACTAGTGTGCAATTCATGTGGACGTGTTCTTAAAAGTTTGTCTGGTCTAAAAAAAAAAACACTTAAGATCTTGTGCCAGAACTGAATCTCATGTATACTGAGATGGTCAAGCTTTGTATTGAGCAATCATATATGTATGTATATGTGCATACATATGTGTATTTATGCATATATACATGTTTGTGTGTGTATATATAATATCAGTAAGTATATTTATATGTATATATATATATGTGTGTATGTATATATATCTATGTATATATGTATGTATATATATCTATGTATATATGTATGTATATATATCTATGTATATATGTATGTATATCTATATATGTATTTATGTGTATATATGTACTTGTATGTGTGTATATATATATATATATATATATATGTATATGGATGTATGTGTATATATGTACATGTATGTGTATATATATATATATATATATGTATGTGTATATATATATATGTATATGAATATATGTGTATATATGTATATGTATATATGTGTATATATGTATGTATGGGTATGTATGTATGTATATATATATGTATGTATATATATGTATGTAGATATATATGTATTTATGTATATATATATGTATGTAGATATATATGTATTTATGTATATACATATGTATTTGTATATGTGTGTATGTATCTGTATGTGTATATGTATGTATATACGTATATATATATATATATGTGTATATATATGTATATATATATATATATGTGTATATATATGTATATATATATATATGTGTGTATATATATGTATATATATATATGTGTGTATATATATGTATATATATATATGCGTATATATATGTATATATATATGTGCGTATATATATGTATATATATATATATGTGCATATATATATGTATATATATATATATATATGTGCGTATATATATGTATATATATATATATGTACGTATATATATATTTATATATATATATATATGTATATATGTGTGTATATATGTATGTGTATATATATACATGCATATATATATATATATATATACATATATATATATATGTGTATATATATCAGGTCATCCCATAAGTTCTGGAATGCAATTTATGTTTCATGGTAACTCGTATGTCAATAATGGTTGCGAATTGCCTTGCAGTATTTATTTGAGTATCTTTAAGCTCTCTCCTCTACCTCATTCTCTTTCTTTCTCACCTATCTACCGTGTCTTCTTTACTATTCTACTGCTCTTCGGCCATATCATAATAGGTCACACCCATCCCTTACCCAGTCTTTACAGTTGTCACCTACACTTCTCTACCTTCTACATTACATCGACTCAACACATCATTCATAATATCCACATTCTCACCCATTCCCCATCTCTCACTCTCCCATACTTCTTGCAACTTCACCAACCTTGCTCTCAATTCCTCTACTTTCATATTCTTCTACTCACTTTGTATGTTAAGGATCTACACAGATCTCACATTACCTCCATTTTATCTTTTCCCTACCCTAATCTCTCCCCCACCACATTCACTTCTCCAATGTGTGTAGTCATATGTCATCTCTATGGCAAAAACTTGTTCTGCCCTGCCCCTTTTCTCATACTTTTGCTCCTCATTGCCTAGCATAAAGCTGCCCCTCAGAGTGGATAGTATTACAATCTGCATGGCAACCTCACTAGTGCTGCTGCTAGGGAAAAAGTTCCCGGTACATGCTATAAAGTGGTTGGTGTTAGGAAGGGCATCCACCTGTAAAAACCAGGCCAAAGTAGAGAGTGGAGCTTGACACATCCTCTGGCACATCCTATCAAAGCAACCAACCCATGCCAGTATGGAATAACGATGGTAATGTACATAAATGGTGTACTTTGTTTCTGATTACCAAAATCATTAGAATGTCAAACTAAATGGCTGTGGTATTTTTTTAGTTGTTGCCTTTTATGTTCTGAGTTCAAATCCTACTGAGATCAATGCTACTTTTAATCCTTGCACGATCGATAAAATAAAGTAGCAATCAAGTAGTGGATCGATTTAATAGCCTTATGAAGCATCCTAGATGTGAAAAGAGTCATAATAGAAGTTAGTGTTAATCAATATTGCAATAATGATTGCCATAATACTTTGCCTGTTAGTGTTTAATTAATAATTCAGTGATATGATATTGTGATGTGGAAAAATAATGTTCGTTTGCTTCTATATAATATGGTATACATGTAGAATAGCATCTATGAAAGACAAAGCCTTTTGCACAACTAGAAGGCTCTGAGTAACCTTAAAATGGCATAGTACTTTTATAAATATTATTTGGTATATTGAGTAAAATGAAATATAGGTTTATCTTCTGCCTCCCCCCCCCCCCACACCAGTTACTTCACAGAAGAACAATTTTAGTCATTCAAGGATCTGCAAAATACATTACATTCACTTTTCTTTCCTTCTGGATGTGTCAGAGATTTTCATTGTGCTTTTGTGGCTTGGCCTTTCTCTGACTCTTCCTTAACTGGAACCTTTGTCAGTTACGATGACAAAGGTTCCAGTTGATCTGATCAATGGAACAGCCTGTTTGTGAGATTAATGTGCAAGTGGCTGAGCACTCTTCAGACGTAGTTCTCAGGGAGAATCAGCATGACACAGAATGAAATACAGGTGCTACCCATTTATGCTAGATGAAAGGGCTGGATCAGCATGAAATAAAGTGTCTTGCTCAATAACACAATGCTTCATCAGCAATTGATCTCACAATCTCACAATTGTTAGCTGAATACCCTAACCACTAAGTCATGCACTGTCTCTCCCTTACATATATGCACACTAATGGAAATCATCATCATCATTGTTTAATGTCTTCCATCCATGTTGGCATTTGACAGGAGCTGACCAGGTGGAAGACTACCCCGGGCTACTGTGTCTGTTTTGGCATGTGTTTTATGGCTGGATGTCCTTCCTAACACCAACCACCTCACAGAGTGGACTCAGTGATTTTTACATGGCACCATCACAGGCAAGGTTAGTTTTGGCATGGTTTTTACAGCTGGATGCTCTTCCAAATACCAACCACTTCACAGTGTGGACTGGATGCTTTTTTACATGGCACCAGCACTGACAGGGTCCACAAGTATCTTGCAAGACAAGGAATTTTGGGAGGGGAGGGGACATTGGAGGAGGTGATCTTATGTCAGATGATGAAGATTAGTGACAGAGAGACATAGGTGGAGACAGGTGTCTTGCTATAGAGGAAATATCTGGCCAGAGAGAAAGAGAAAATTATTAGGTTGAGGAAAATGTTTGTGTGCTGTGTTAAGCATTATTTTAACACAGCATTATTTTTAAGATAATGCCATGTTAAAATAGTGCTTAACTTGGTGCACAAACTTTTTCCTCACTCTAGTATTATATTTACTTATTTGCTAAACATATTCCCAGTTCTGATTCGAGTGCAAAACCAATGTTTCCAACAGCTGATTGATTTTCTGTGGTTTTTCTTCAATCTGAATTTTAAACACACTCCTTATATAGTGAGATTAGTTTTGTTTGTAACTGTAAGTTTGCTAAAGGTATATATCATTGCCATGGAGGCACAATGGACCAGTGGTTAGGGCAACAGACTCGCGGTTTTGATTCCCAGACTGGGCATTGTGAGTGTTTATTGAGCGAAAACACCTAAAGCTCCACAAGGCTCCGGCAGGGGATGGTGGCGAACCCTGCTGTACTCTTCCACCACAACTTTCTCTCACTCTTACTTCCTGTTTCTGTTGTGCCTGTAATTCAAAGGGTTAGCCTTGTCACACTGTGTCACGCTGAATATCCCCGAGAACTACGTTAAGGGTACACGTGTCTGTGGAGTGCTCAGCCACTTGCACGTTAATTTCATGAGCAGGCTGTTCCGTTGATCGGATCAACTGGAACCCTTGACGTCGTAAACGATGGAGTGCCAACAAATCCACTTTGGTACACATGCAGCTAGGCACACAGCACATAAGTGCAAACACACACACACAACTATACACATATTACATAGAGATACACATAGTTATACAAGCTCCACTTAGGTACATGCACACATACACACAGCTTATACATGGTCCAGATAAGTATACATACATACAGACACACTCGCATTGATATACCGCTTAGGTACAAATGCATACCTGTTTATACACATAGGTACTTACATGCACACAGCTTTACACATGTCAAATGAGTACACACACACATACCACTTAGTTACACATAAACACACAAGAACAATTCCTTTTTATTTTCAGTCAATGCAGTATGGTTTGTTTCTTTCATAAGTGTATTTTGAGATATTCGCCTACTATTTCTAGCATCTCCAGCGACCACATAGAGTACACCCTTGTTAATATACAATCCACAGTGAATGGTGATGATTTAATTAATCATTAATTAGTGTAAGAGTGTGACAAGATTTTATGATAAATTAGAACCAGTTACAAATGCATAATTTATTTAGACAATAAAAGTAATTTCTGAAAGTGCTATTTCATCACCTATGTTGGTCTGTAGTACACAAACACATGTTTTATGTACCCGGAGATGAACCACTTAACTATAGTTTTAGTGTATTACACACCTGCACAGGTATGTAACTATACTAAACTACCTCCAGGTATATACTGAGAGTATGGCACACCTATATAGGTGTATAAAAATACTAAAATTGTAATCAGTAATGTTTACTTCAGGTATACACTAGGTGTGTTGGTGTATTACATACCTTTACATTGACATAGTATCACACATGGTGTGTAATAGTTTGGCCTTTTGGTATAATTTTGTATTGTCTTAGGTGTTGATTTTGTTTTCTTACGTTTATTATAATTTATTTCATATTTTTATAAGGATTATATTATTAAATGATGTTTAATATAAATTTGAAGATGTTCAGTATATTTATTTATATAAGGGATGAAAGTGTCACCAAATGTATTGTAGCTAAGTGTGTCTACACTGGGTATGTACTAAGTATTACATATCTAGTATATAGACAAGATGCACTTGGCTACAGTTTCTGTGTATTACACATCTATGGAGGTGTGTAATACCTGTTAAAGCCACACCTGATTATAGTTTAGTAAAGTTATGTATGTGTATAAATATTCACACATATTATCTTTTATCTTTTGTGTCTTACTTGTTTCAGTCATTAGACTGTGGCTGTGGCAGGGCATCACCTTGAAGGGTTTTAGTTAAACAAATTGACCCCAGGACTTATTTTTTAAAACCTGGTACTTATTCTTTCATTCTCTTGATGCCAAACCACTGTTATGAGGATGTAAACACACCAACACTGGTTGTCAAGCTGTGGTGGGAGACAAACACAGACACAATGATGCATGCACACGACAGGCTTCTTTCAGTTTCTATCTACAAAATCCACTCAAGGCTTTGGTTAGCCTGAGGCTATAGTAGAAGGCACTAGCCAAAGGTGCCACACAGTAGGACTGAACCTGGAACCATGTGGTTAGGAAGCAAGTTTCTTACCACACAGCCATGCTTGTACAGACTTGTGAAATAAGCTTAGAGGTACAAGAATTGGTGCGGAGAGGCAATATTTGTGTTCCAGTAGAACAGAACCAGAAATTTCCTAGTGCACAAGAAAGCAGTAATTTCTTTGAATGTGTATATTTTAAGGTTCATAGACAATGAGTCTGCAAAATGAATGAATCAACATCCTACATCCTTCTTAGTTCTGGAAGTGACCTAGCCTTGTTTATTTCTTATTAAGACTATGTTTTTAATTGAATGAAGAAATTTTTTGAAAGTGATTTGTGGTCCTTCAGGTTTCGGTATCTCAGGAGGTCACCTATGTTGTTTAGTGTGCAGTACCAAACTTGAATTAATGACTTGTAGAGGCACCGTATTTTGTTATGCAATCATAATATATTACAAACTATATTACACTCTCTATAAGTCAATATTGTGTTTTACTGTGCTAATGCTATTAAACATTGTAACAAATCAATGCTGGCTATAATTTCTATACAAAATCTTTATAGATAACCTTAGCCCTAAATTATTTATGGTTAGGTAGACTGGCCAATAACAAAGGAGTGTATTTCTCAAAGATGCAAAATGTGGACTTCATTTGGAACATTGGTTTCTTATTTAATAAACATCATTGAAGATGCTGCTCTGATTGTGAAACCCAAGTTTGTTTGGTAATTCATTATGACATATTGGCCTCATCACCACTAATTTCACTGATAATTTATTTAACAGGACATTTCAAAAGATCTTGGTTTCCTTAAAGAATGCAGTTGTAGTAAAAAGCGTTTTAGCAAAGTATTATTGAATGAAAATAAACTAGAGTTAGTTTGTAAGAAAGTTCTTTTGGCAGTGATTTGCAAGTAAAGCAAACTTAATTTGAAAGGACTCATTTCATTGGTTGAAAAATATACTAGCCAAAGCCATCTTGGTTTTTGACTGAAAATTATTCCAAAAGATTGTTTCTGGACGCTTCTAGAAATTTCCAATCAAGGTTTTAAAAACTACAATTTTTCCATGTTTTTTAGTGACGTTTACGCTGCCCCCATGAAGTTATGTCACTCACAACCTTGTCTGTCTCATAGTGGTTGAAATGTCTCTGACACTAATGTAATAGACACAGCATTATTCGCTTTTATGACCTTAAATCATTTATCCAAACTTTTTCCTTAGAATACTTTGAATTAGTTAAGGAATTCTTGTCATCTCTTCATGACAAGTTATCTTTACATTATTTACATTATCTTTAGGAAAAAAACTTGAAAATGTTTTTCATTACATTGCCTTGGCTTAATCTTTAAGAGTATAAAAAGTCAAAGGTTTAAACACTTTCCTGGGTGGGGTTTCTTCACTGAAAACCTTCTGCTGTTCAGCTCACTTGAGAGTTTCTTACTACTAGTCTTATTTTGTCTTCCTTGTAAATCTTTCCATCTAAGGAGTCAGTAATTGTTTCTAACAGAGATACAATACCACAAATCTTTAAGAGTGAACATTGGGGGATTACTCTTGATATATATTTTGCAATTGTAATTATTTATCTCTATAAAATAAAAAGAAGTATTAATCAAAATAATGCGACTCTGATCTTTTGCATTCGGTAATGCTTGTTCTATTAACTACTTCAAGTTGCAAGAGAAAGCCATAAAAGAAAAAGATTTATACATCACATACAACATGTCTATACAACATATTCAATTTGTTTTCAATTAAAACCTTGCGGAGCTGTTGTACCAAGACCTATTATTATCTTCTTAAATTAACTGATCTTCGTAGTTGAACTGTTGACCCCTAGATAACTAGAACAGTGGAACTGACAACCAGAACTCATTTATCCAGTTCAGTTAAGCAGTCAAAAATTAATTAGTCCACCAAAAACTACAATTTCTTCAGATGTCAATGTTCTAAGCATTGTAGATTATGATTCTGCAAAAAAACAAAAAAATCCATTGTGTAATTCTTCAGTTTTGACTTTTTTCAAATTTACCTCTTTTGAAGTGAATGAAGCATTTGAAGTGAATGGTTCTTCAAAAATACTGAGAATATAAATCCCAAAAAGTTTTTGAAAGAAGATTTTGAAACTGAAAAATTACAGAAAATGTAATTCACTGCATTATGTCAATAAGAAACACACACTCACACACACTGGTTGTATTTCACTTCCTTTATTATTATTATATTTGTCAACTAGTTAACCATTAAGAGTAGTTAGAATGTCACTGGAAGAAACCAAGCCAACCATCAGGAGACCTAGAGGTAGACAACAGAGAGAGAGAGAGGATTGGATAATATCCATTGTTTCAGTTGGTCATGCTTGAGAGTCCAATTGGAAAGTCTAATGACTTTTGCTTCTAATATGACTCTATGGAGAAGGTGCCTGAAGACTTTCCCTATGACCCTCCCAGAAATATTAAGCAGGGAAGACTGATGGATAGATAGTTAACCAATTAACTAATCAATTATTTGATTGCTTGACTGAACAATTAATCAGTTAAGTGATCAAATGATTAACTAGTTGACTAATAATAATAAAATGATATAAAACTAGTGAATATGTTTATTATTGGTATTTTGACCCTACCAAGATACAACACAGTGTTTCAACTCACAATTTCACATGAAAAATCTTGCAAACTAAATACAAAACAGTTCCCTTCATTTGCATTTTAAATTCTCCAGAGGAAGGCATGAATGTCATTAGTGGTTCAAATGCACTATTCTCCGATATCCAAGTGGCTAAAAAGTGTCATCAGAAGGGCACTCAGGGCTCATGACTTCGATGTGACCTGGCCCCTTTTAGAGTATAAGAAGTCAAAGGCTTAAACACTTTCCTGGGTGGGGTTTCTTCTGTGAAAACCTTCTGCTGTTCAGCTCGCTTGAGAGTTTCTTACTACTAGTCTTATTTTGTCTTCGTTGTAAATCTTTCCATCTAAGGAGTCAGTAATTGTTTCTAACAGAGATACAATACCACAAATTCGTGAAGGTGGGGTGGAAGTCAATGAAATCAACCCAGTATATGACTGGCTCTTTACTTTTGTCAATCCTGAAGAATAAAGCAGATCAAGATTTGAACTCAGAACGTTAAAGGGCAGATCAAATGCCACAAGATATTTTGTCCAACACTCTAATGGTTCTGCCAGTCCACCTCTCTGTATCTAAGAAGTCACTAATGCTTGAAGAATGTATGAAACCCCAAAATGTGTCTCCAAGAATTCTTGAAGAATATGGGGAAAGTTTGTTTTTAAATTTTCTATTTTAAATAAGTAAAAGAAAAAAAAATTACAAAACAAAATCTTCAGTTATTTTTTCTTAATTCTTTCTTTTTTTTCTTTTCTTTTCTTTTGTAGATGTTGAAGAAATCACAGAAAGAAAATGAATATTTATTTTAACAGACTAGTTCTGTGTCTTGTAATGTGTCTATTGTATTGTCAGCCAAGGGTGTTTGCAGGTAGCTATTCTTTTTATTATTTCTCAGTTTGTGTACAGCGGTTGTGCTGGAGCATCACTCTAAAGGAATTTGAGAATAGTACTCTACTACTCAAAGAATCGTTTCTGCAGTAACAATCAGATGAATCAGAACTAACTTACCTCAGTTATATTAAGTAACTGACCTACCTGTTAACATTCACATAACCTGCTAGAAATAGCAGTCAAACTTTCTCCAGATATTATTGTGTCATATAATTAATGAACAATATATTGGAAAGTAGGACCCTCATATACAAGCAGGAAGGATGGCCATAGTTCTATTCAGTCATAGTCAGCCTGGAGCTAAGCAACAACAGCCACTTAGAAGATATAATGTGCTGAATAAAACTATAGCTTGTATACATTTGCATTGAGGCTATAGGTTGCTATATATATAACAGGTTAAGGAGGGGATCGACACTTTTGAGAGTGCATGTATCCAGCATGAAGAACTTAAGCGAGCTGCGTGAAAGTGCACGGCTCGTATAGTGAATGGGGAAAGCTTGGTCTGCAATGTTTGCAGTCGTGTATGCTTGTCAAGAGCAAGGCTCATTAGCCACCAATGGAGCCGCAAATGCGAAATATAAGTTAGTCCTAGAGCGCACAATGTTCCTGAAGGTCGGCAATGGTCTTCCTTGGTCACGAGTGGACGGCCATCATATATATATATATATATATATGAATATATATAATGTAGAAGGTTGAAAAGGAACATATGAGTTGGTATATATGGAAAAAAAAAGTCAAGGTAGAAAATGCTCAAATAATTTTATAAAAAACATTTCAGTACCGGTTTCAGTCGTTGAGATTTTTTCAGCTGTAAGTATGGAAAACAATTAAATTTTGGAAAAATTAAAAGAAAAGTTTTTTAAAAGAATATTTGCATAGAGTTCAAATACAAGTGGCATTTTCCTTGTTTCTGCCTGTTTCTGTCTCTTGTTTACTCTTGTGGATTTGAGGTCATTGTGAATTCTTGGTAGGGAAGAAGAAACAGGAGGAGGAGAAGAAGAAGAAGAAGAAGGGGAGGAGGAAGAGGATAAGAATGTTAAATGGTCAAGTGCTCTGAAAGTGACCTGTTGTGGGATGGTAGTAGTGACTGAATTTCTTTTGAATGTTTTGTTTATAAAATTCTAAACAGCAATAGTGGTAAAGTTAAGAAGAAGGTGGTGGAGAGGAAGAAGAAGAAAGAGAAGGGAGAATAAGAAGGAATGTAGGTAGCATGATAGTAGTAAGGTGTTTAATGGTCAAGTGACCTAAAAGTGGCTTGTTATGGATTATAGCAGTGGGCTTAGCCTTCATTTTTCCCCTCTACCAATTCAGGGAGAATACAACCTGTAGCCAACGAATTAGTAAAGAGACACCGAAATGGAGCGCATCCTCTTCCGCTTTTTGTGGAAAGGAAGCGTTCCGATGGTGAGGCGATCCGTTTGTTGCCAACACCCGCTGAAAGGAGGGCTGGGCATGCCGTGGTTGATGATGCGCAGACATGCGCTGAGACTGCGACATCTCCGGCTTTACATAGACGACGGTGAGCAGGTGTGGTCGCCATTTGTGCGACGCGCTTTCCCGCAGCTCGTCTCCATGACCGAGCTGCAGTCGTGGATCAAAAAGAGGCCGAGGAATGGCGAATGGCACCGTGAGTGTCGCGTTGCTCTGCAACAACTTTGCCGTCCCGGGTCGACCTTGAGCGGCTGCATCACAACGAAGTCATTCTATAGGGGATTAGTGGAGGGCAGGTACGACGACGATCTCGGGGCGAACCTGGGCGTCGACGAGGAATACCTGACCCGCCTGTTCAGGACGACTTTCAGGCCGGGACCTATGGACAACTTCCAGAGATCCCTGGCCTGGCAGTGTTACCGAGAGGCGCTACCCGTTCGGGATAAGCTCTATAGACACGGCTCGCGAAATGTGGGGCCGACCTGCCCGAGATGCGGTCAGAGCGATGAAACCGTTCTGCACGCACTCGTGCAGTGTCCAACCATTTCGGAGCTGTGGGCTTATGTCGAACGACTGCTGTCGCGTGTGGGACGAGTCGGTTTATCAACCGAGTCTATCGTCAATATCGTCACGCCTCCTTCCTTTAAACGGGAAGGAAGAGCTGTATTTATCGTACTTGTGGCTATGGCCAAAGAATGCATCTGGTGGACGCGTCTGAAAGGATTAGAGACAAATACTTTCCTCTCTGGTCAATCTCTCATCAACTTTTTCAAGTATCACTTGAAAAGGAATGTAAGAGTAGAGAGGCAAGTGTTGTCTAGCAAATGTTTCGAAAAAAGATGGATACATGTAGCAAGAATGGCACGTATAAATGACGAAGCCACCTTGACCATGATTCTATAAAACGTTTTAAAATTTTGTAAACAGAGAGTTACTCACGTTTCTTGCTTAAATAAAAGAAATTTTATTTAACAAACTGTGACGCTAAAGACCGAGGTTACCGTGGTCTTTTCGTAGGTTTTTCTTTCCACGGATAACCTCCCCATTTATTGGGAATTTTTTGTATTATTTCGTATTTTTTGTAAATACCCCAAACGTTTTGCGATGTTTTTTTTCATCGTTGTCCCCACTTTTGTTTTTTTTCTGCTTTGTTTTCGACCCCCTCGAAAAGAAAAACTCTACATTTGTATTTTGTCCCCTCTGTGTTGAGCCCTGTGTGGCTAATAAAGAAACCTATCTTTATTACAAAATGCAGACCCCTTTTGAACACGTCTACAACAAATGACATATCCAAATAACACAAACTCATACGCAAATATTAAAAATGATACACTCCTAAGAATTCATTAAAAAACAGTCCCAATCACTGATATAATCCATAATGAGCCACTTTTAGGTCACTTGGCCATCTAGCACCTCACTACTATCATACTACCTACATTCCTTCTTATTCTCCCTTCTTTTTTTTTTTCTTCTTCTTCAAGAGTAAACAAGATAGACAGATTATGGCAGAAGCAAGGAAAATGCCCCTTTATTTATGGGATGACCCACTATATATATATGTAACCTTTTAATGTGGAGAAGTAGCTGTATCTATTGAGTTTATAACTTGCTATATATCCATGTTGAATGTATAGCTTAAAATATATACATCATGTATTAAAACTATAGCTTGCTTTATATCTGCATTGAATGTATAGCTTGAAATATATACATCTGTATTAAAACTGTAGCCTGCTATATATCTGCATTGAATGTATAATATGCTATATATACATCTGTAGTAAAACTATAGTTTGTTATATATCTATTAAAAGTATAGTTTGCTACATATCTGTACTGAATGCATGTATATGCATCTGTACTGAAAATTTGCTTGCTACACATGTAAACTGAAATTGTATCATAGATTTGTGTACCATATAGATTTTTAACTGAAGTTTTTATGTCAATATTCTCAGCAGCTTTAACCTAAAAGAAAATCCTAACATTTCACATTTTTTTTTTGTTTTATATTGATTCAATTATAAATGCTATCAGTAGTTTGTATTATAAAATATATAACTTAACCATATTTCCATCTGTCCATTTTCTCTGCTCACTTTTTCTGAGAGGGTTGTTGGAATATTAGAGTAAGGCACCTCCTCCATAGGGAGTGTGACCAACTGAGACTGTGGATATTATCCAACCATCTCAGTCTTGGTATACCCCTAGGTCTCCTGTCGGTTGGCTGAAATTGAAGAATCCATCTTGTGATTCTTTCATGTGCCATTCTAATCACATGTCCCTTGTACTGGAACTGTAACCTCTTAATGTGGAGATGTAGCCATATTTAACTATTAAAATACTTAACTATAGATATCCTTCTTATTGAACAGATGTTTGTTTTCAAAAACTTTTGTTTCTCTCTTCAGAAAATTTAACATTTTATGAAACTGCCCTTACTGATGACCCTTGTGAAGATTTCCATTGTGAAAACAGAGGTCAATGTCAGACTCTTTTGTCTGAAGTGGATGACCGAGTCCTCAAACATGCAGAATGTATCTGCCATGACCGTTGGATTGGCCCTCACTGTGAGTCCCTGTTAGTTCTGACTCCCAGAAGAATCACTGAATACAGCGTTGAGCTTCGGATAACATTACAGAACTCTAACCTATCGGAATGGCAATATGATCCATACTTGAAATATACATTACAATACTGGACCAATGAAAGCGACACGTGTTATAAGATTCCTGGAATCACAAACCTCACTTATGAAATCTCAGATCTTATATCTGGTGTCTATTATAATTTCTGTGCTCGGACTAATATTGTGGATCAGTGTTTGACAGAAGCTGTGGATCCCAATTCTTTAACTTCCAATTGCATTGGTATTGTTACAGATATGGCAAATGGCCATAAACAAGATGAAATTGAAACCGGTCCTCCTGTTCTTCCAATAGTTATTTGCACTATTTTAGTTGCACTCTGTATCATAGCTGTTTTGGTCGTTTTCAAATGTAATGACAACTTAGCAAGTTATCGATGTTCTGGAATAAAATGCTGTAGGAAATGGTCACGTCAATCTGCTTATGATCTTTTTGTCCTCCCAGACAACACGTGTACAGCTGTCAGTAACCAAACTCCACTCATTGTGAACCAAGGACAGCACCAAACTCAATCTTTGGCTATATTAATGGACTCTTCCAATTCCACCCAACCAGCAACCCATTCCTCTTTTCCTTTACCGCCTGACTTTGATATCACTGAACAAAACTTAGAGAGAACAGAATCACTGATTCCACAACAAAATGAACCTCATTCTTCAGCATAAGATGAAAAAAACTCATTTCATAATTTTCAAAAGAATCATTTATTTCACCATTTCATGACATTGGCTCCATCTTAACTTATTTATTAAAGGTTTTTATTTATTTTTAAAATTTTGTTTTTATGTCCCTACCACCACCACCACCAATACATATAACCATTCACACATCCAAACCCATTAAGACTGTTCAGTGTATATATTCATTGCAAAAAAAAAAAAAAACGATTATAGCTTTACAGTTGGTTAATATTAATATTCTTTACATACACATGTATGTATAAAAGTGGTGCGCTAACAGAATCATTAGCATGCCAGGCAAAATGGCATTTTGTCTGTCTTTATGTTCTGCGTTTAAATTCCACCAGGGTTCATTTACCTTTCATGCTTTCAGGATCAATGTAATCAACTTACTCCCTTGAAATTGCTGGCCTTGTGTCAAAATTTGAAATATACACACACATGCACATCATGAAAGAAGACAATACAAGAAGGATGAGTTTTAGCAAATGCATTAGCTTAATGCTTAAAAAGAAATAAAAGATTCTGGACGTTTTGGATGCTAGTCATTCATCGGAAGAAATATACAAAAAAAAAGAATAAAGTATAGGAGGAGGATAAAAGAGACAATGGAAGTGGAAGAAAAAGACCCAAATTGAATTGAGGATGTTTGAGCTCAGATACGAATGCAATTCATATTGGATGTGGGTAAAATGGGAGGAGAGCTAGGGACGTGAGCAAGTATTGGAGTGTATTCATGTAATGAAATGGGTATAAAGGGGGAGGGTTGTGTATGTGTATTCATACTGTGTGCAAGGAAGGTGCAGGAGTGAGGAGATGGCAAGAGAAGTGTAGTAGAATTTGTGTGTGTATATATATATATATATACATATATATATATATATATATAAGAGGAGTGTAGTAGAATGTGTGTGTGTGTAGGTATGGCTGTGTAGTTAAGAATTTTTCTTCTCAACTGCATAGCATTGGATCCAGTCTCACTGTGTACCACTTTGGGCAAGTGTCTTCTACTGAAGCTCCAAGGTCAACAAATGTCTTGTGGGACTGAAACTGAAAGAAGCCTAGTGCGTGTGCGTGTGTGTGTGTGCATGTAGGTGAAAGTTGTGGTGCATATAACCACTGTTTAGATCTCTGTGTGTGTTTGCTTGTGTGAATGTTTACAATCTGTAAAGAACTATAGGTTAGGGTTAGCAACAGAAAAGGCATCCACTGTAAAAATCCTGCCTCCATTATCTTTACATTTAATCTTTGCTAGCATGGAATGAATGAACAGGAATTTTAGTGAGAGCGCGTGCGAGCCGTCATTTTTATTTGTTTCATGATCTAAGGGAAGTAATCATCAGTAGAAATATTATATATCAATATATAAACATTCTGCGCGACTTCCATTAAATGCAACCTATTTTACATATAACCTCCCAAGTTGTGGAAAAAATATTTTCTGAGAATAAAACTTAAACTAAAATCAAATAAATCTTAAATAATATTAAGTAATCTTAAGGCAAATATTTTATTTTTTTAATTATATAAACATATTACTGTTTTATATCAGTTTATATCATGATGTCATTTCCTGATTCCAGTTTTGGTTCTGTATCAACTCTCCTGGTATACTGTTGTTGGCATTGGTCTTGAGAAAAGTATATTAATTAGCTTAATGTTAATGACTAGTTCATTTGGAAATCTGAACTTTAGGTAGACCGGCCTTTCTCTCCATTGTTTTGTGTTGCTTTAAGATCTTCAAAAGCCAAAGTTTTTTAGTTTATTTTTTTTTATTTAAGCTATGATGCTGTAATGTTCCTCAATAGAAACGTCTAGTGGTGCACAACCTATCAGCCAACGATAGCGATGAGTACAACTATGACCATATGATATTCTGTATACATAATAAATAACCTAATTGTTACCCTATGGACACTGTAGTAAATGTAATAAGGTCCAATCTCATCAATAAGAGATTAAGAATAGAAGAATGTATGTTACTATTCCCAAGATAACAATAGTCTCCATGTTCTGTGAGAAGCACTGAATCAATGGTTCCAAACATTTTGTTCACTCTTTCAGAGAATGGTATTTTACAAATGCATTGCTGCCACCTCACTGCCTATATTTAAACCCTTTCTCCCTAAATGGCTGATTATTCTAATTGACACAGGCTGATTTTGCATAATAATTTATAGGTGTACACAAGCTGATAGGAACAGGTGCAGGCATGACTGTGTGGTTAAGAAGTTTGCTTCCCAACCACTTGCTTTTTGGGTTCAGTCTTAATGTGTAGTACTTTGGGCAAATGTTTCTATGATAACCCTTGTCTGACTGAAGCTTTGTGAATGGGTTTTATCGACAGAAACTACAAAAGTCTTTGTGTGTGTAAATATATATATATATATATATATATTCGAAACGTCTAGTTAGAATAGAGGCAGCTGACGAAGAAATAATTCCAAGTGGCTATCTGTTTTCCTATGTGTTTGTTCCGGTGTCTGTAGTTCATTGTTCTAATGTCCTGTACCTTGATATGCATCTATATACACATGTAGATGTAAGTATGTACATATATGTGTGTATACATGCATATATATTCTTTGTATTATATATATATTTTTTTTCTTTTATTTGTTTCAGTCAGTTGACTGTGACCATGTTGGAGCACCTACTTGAAGGGTTTTAGTCAAACAGCTTGTCAGGTTGCTCTCAAGCACCACTAGTAACATGTAACCCAGTACATCCTGTCGCATGGTCAGGCCATCAGCAACTAAACTGGCAACTCCATCAAGCTTGCTTGGTGAGGAGGGTGATTGTTGGACATCCTGTGGGATGAAAAATAAGACCCGGCAAAGGGCGGAAGAACTAATGTGTAGTCAACAGCCAATTCAACAAGTACCTTATCGCGGTGAAGTGCCTGTGTGCTCCATTGATTCAGAGAGCTATGCTGGAGGGAGAGAAATCTTCAGGCAGGTCTTACCAGGCCATCCAGGTCGAAGGGTAGGAGACCGACAAAACCTTAATGGCAATAAATCGAAGCGTCAGCAGCAGGGCGTGGATTTAGTTATCGGCAGGACCTAACAGATCAGATTCCTGACTTTGAATTAGCAGGATGTCATGCAGAGGATCTTGAATACAAGAGAATGGACGAGACCCTAATATTCCTAATTAGATGGAAAACTGCGGGACCACATGGAGCAGTGCCCTGTGACTCCTATAGTATGTGCAACTGAAACCTCTATGGGACGTCCTATGGAATGACCTAGATCAGATGAGATTTAGTCAAACTGACCCCAGGACTTTTTTTAAAGCTTAGCACTTAATCTACCAGTCTCTTTTACTGAATTGCTAAATTATGGGGACATAAACACACCAACACCGGTTGTCAAGCAGTGATGGGGGTGACAAACAAAGACACACACATAGATACGATAAGTTTCTTTCAGTTTCTGTCTACCAAATCCATTCACAAGGCTTTGATAGGCCTGAGGCTATAGTTGGAGACATTTGCCCAAGGTGCCATGCAGTGGGACTGAACCTGGAACCATATGATTGGGAAGTAAGCTTCTTACCACACAACTATGCCTGCGCCTACACACACACATGAGGCGTTTTTCATATATGAGAATATCCCCAAGTATACTTACAACTTCTCCACTCATGGATATGCCATAAAGACAAGTCAAAACATTTGCAGTATCCATAGAGCCACAGGAAGTACCACATATCTCCCTCTGAATTTTCTGTAGGAATTTATTCCTTCAGCCATTTTTTTTTTTTTAATGCTCAACAAGACAGCAGGGGTTTATCATTATAATTGGCATCATTAGTGTAGCGTCAGTCCCACTCTTTCTCAGTCTTCAAACATGTATTGGTTTGGTGCAACAAGCACCCAGTAGTTATCAGGATGCAGGAATTGTATGGAATTACCTTCTCTAAGCAGCTAAAGAGTTTTAGGACCTCATCTACCCCGAGTCCATTCAAATGTGTTTGAGTGACTTTCTTGCAATAGTTATAACTAAACTATATTTTGATCCAGTCATGCACAACACATACCAGGCATCTTATTCCTGGATACATTTTATATATTCTTGCATAAGGAATCCTATATTTTACTGATTGGGAGGTAGTGTGAATATGAGAATGATTTAAAATAATTATAGTCCTAATTCACAACTCATCTCAGATATTTAGATCACTGTAATTAACTTTTTAGATCACTTTCACCCTTTTATTAACATATTTCTGTTGAAATACACTGCCTTTGTTTCAATTAATTTAGAAAATAATGAAGTATTTAGTAAAATAAATTTGTCATTATTAAGCTGATGTTTGGAGCACAAATCAATATTAAATTTTGATGGTAAGTTTTAGTTTAGATCACTTTGAAACAAGAATTCATATCACAAAATAAGATGGCCTCAAGTAGGTTAGCATTAAAAGAGTTAGTTATGTATATATCCTATTTGTACTGAAAAAATATTTAATCAGCAGATAGTTGTATATCATATACTTCCTAGATCCTTCAAGATGGCATTGGTTAATCCAACAAAATCCAGGAATATGCCATAATTTAGTTGACATAACTAAAATGTCAACCTGTTTTTTTTTCTGCAAAAGTCAACCAACCTTAACATATTTCAATAAATATAACAAATATTTCTATAAATACGAGATACTTCTTCAGGTTCATTATGTTCTTAACATCTTCCTTTATGTCATCCAACAGCTGTTTTGAATTTAAAATTTCTGGGCTTTCATCATTTTTTACATTGATGATATTCAATTTGAATATCTTTTCATAAAATAAAGTTCTTATGCTGAGCCTCTGTTTTTTTTTTTTTTTTCCTCTTTTAAATATTTTTAAAAAACTTGAAGGCCACATGACCATACTAGTGCAATTGTCTCTCTTGCACACCACAACTGATGCTTCTTGGGTCCAACTTTTCTCTCAAGGTACTTACACTCTGTCGAGTATGCACACTGACATTACACATCCATCGGAGCATACTGGCTTCATTTCTTGTGAGCTTACGCATGTTCTCAGCAGTCACGGCCCATGTTTCACTGTCATGTAGCATGGCTGTTCATACACATGCATCATACAGTCTGCCTTTTACTCTGAGCAAGAGGCCCCTTGTCACCAGCAGAGGTAAGAGCTCTCTGAACTTTTCCCAGACTATTCTTATTCTAGCAGCTACACTTTCAGCGCACCCTCCCCCGCTACTAACTTGGTCACCTAGGTAATGGAAGCTATCAACCACTTCTAGTTTTTCTCTCTGGAATGTGGCAAAAGTTGTTTTCTGCACATTTTCAGTATTTATTGTTTCTGAGCATCTGCCACATACAAAAACTATCTTCCTAGTTGGCCTTCCTTTGATATTGCTGCACCGCTTATGTGTCCATAGCTTACACTGGGTACATCTTATAGAGTTTCTACCTACGCCTTTTCTACAGATAGAGCAGGGCTATCTACCTGAAGAGGTTTGTGTTTTGTCTACCTTCTTACTTATTAGGACTATGATTTTAGCTAGGTTGACTCTAAGGCCCTTCGATTCTAGTCCTTGCTTCCACACTTGAAATTTCTCCTAGTTCTGATAGTGACTCAGCAATTAGGGCAAGATCATCAGCATAGAGGAGCTCCCAGGGGTATCCTGTCTTGAATTCCTGTGTTATCGCCTGGAGGACTATGATAAATAGGAGGGGGCTGAGGACTGAACCTTGGTGGACCCCTACCTCTACCCGGAATTCTTCACTGTACTCGTTGCCAACTCTCACCTTACTGACAGCGCACCTGTGCATGGCTTGCACAACTTTCACTAACCGTTCATTTATCCCTTTTTTCCTCATTGACCACCAGATAAAGCTGTCAAAGGCTTTCTCCATGTCAATGAAAGCCAGGTACAGAGGTTTATCTTTGGCTAGGTATTTCTCCTGCAGCTGTCTTACCAGAAATATAGCATCAGTGGTGCTTTTCCTGGCATGAACCCAAACTGCATCTCATCTAAACTGACTCTTTTTCTAATTATTTGGGCTATGACCCGCTCTGTGACTTTCATTACCTGATCCAGTAATATATATATATTTGATATATATATATATATATATATATATATATATATTTTATATTATATAAATATATATATAATATTATACATATATATATATATATCATCATCGTTTAACGTCCGCTTTCCATGCTAGCATGGGTTGGACGATTTGACTGAGGACTGGTGAAACCAGATGATTACACCAGGCTCCAATCTGATTTGGCAGAGTTTCTACAGCTGGATGCCCTTCCTAACACCAACCATATATATATATATGTATATATATATTATGTATATAGGTGCTGGAGTGGCTGTGTGGTAAGTTGCTTGCTTACCAACAACATGGTTCTGGGTTCAGTTCCACTGCGTGGCACCTTGGGCAAGTGTCTTCTACTATAGCCTCGGGCCAACCAAAGCCTTGTGAGTGGATTTGGTAGATGGAAACTGAAAGAACCCCATCGTATATATGTATATATATATAGGTGTTTGTGTGTATATGTTTGTGTGTCTGCGTTTGTCCCCCCAACATCGCTTGACAACCGATGCTAGTGTGTTTACATCCCGGTAACTTAGTGGTTCGGCAAAAGGGACAGATAGAATAAGTACTAGGCTTACAAAGAACAAGTCCTGGGGTCAATTTGCTTGACTAAAGGTGGTGCTCCAGCATGGCCACAATCAAATGACTGAAAAGTGTAAAAAGAGTATGTATTACACACATATATATATATATATATATATATATATATATATATATATATATATATATTGTATATATATATTTATTATATATAATATATATGTATTATATATATATTATATTTATATTATGCATATATATATATATATATATATATATATATATATATATATAATACATATATATATATATATATATATATATAATACATATATATATATATATATATATATATAATACATATATATATATATATATATATATATAATACATATATATATATATATATATATATATAATACATATATATATATATATATATATATATATATATATATAATACATATATATATATATATATATATATATAATACATATATATATATATATATATATATAATACATATATATATATATATATATATATAATACATATATATATATATATATATATATAATACATATATATATATATATATATATATATAATACATATATATATATATATATATATATATATATATATATATATATA
>NC_142937.1:70486156-70521767 GCF_046866305.1 Octopus bimaculoides | reverse complement strand
AAGGAATGTGAAGAGAGCACAGCATAAAGACGGAAAATCATGGTGGTGCTCCAGCATGACCGCAGCCACTTGGCTGAAACCCATAAATAAATAAATAAATATATATAAATATAAAATAAATATATATAAATATATATATATATATATATATATATATATATAAATATATATATGTATATATATATATATGTATATATATATATATATATATATATATATATATATATATATATATATATATATATATATGTATATATATATATATATATATGTATATATATATATATATATATGTATATATATATATATATATATATATGTATATATATATATATGTATATATATATATATATATGTATATATATATATATGTATATATATATATATATATGTATATATATATATATATATATATATGTATATATATATATATATATGTATATATATATATATATATATATATATATATATATATATATATATATATATATATATGTATAATATATATATATATGTATAATATATATATATATGTATAATATATATATATATGTATAATATATATATATATGTATAATATATATATATATGTATAATATATATATATATATGTATAATATATATATATATATATGTATAATATATATATATATATGTATAATATATATATATATATGTATAATATATATATATATATATGTATAATATATATATATATATATGTATAATATATATATATATATATATGTATAATATATATATATATATATATGTATAATATATATATATATATATATGTATAATATATATATATATATATATGTATAATATATATATATATATGTATAATATATATATATATATGTATAATATATATATATATATGTATAATATATATATATAATATATATATATATATATATATATATATATATATATATATATATATATATATATATATATATATATATATATATAATACAGAGTTTACTTTGAAAAATTATATATATATATATATACACATACATATACATATATGTACAAATTCTGTTGAAGTTATATTACCCAATAACTATATTTCTTCAAGAACTTAGTTTTGATGTTTTAACAATCCTAAATTCCTGTTGCCTGGAGTTTTTCTAGCATTGCCATTTTATGAGTCATCAGAATCAACATTCAATGTTTGTGTGGGTTGAGCGCAGTTTGAAGTTGGTCATCTATGACTAAGATGCTCTTCCTGTCACCAACCCTCATCTGTTTCGAAGCAAGATAGTATTTCACCTTGACCAGACATGTTTTTTCAGAATATTGGAAATGAATGACACTGCTTGTATGACAGTGACACTCATTTACAACTGTCAAGACAAGGACACACATACACACACAGATGATTTGTTCACTTTCTGCTTATCTAACTCACTCACAAGGCTTTGGTTAGCCCACGGTATCACATAGTAAGATTAAACCTGTGAATAAAATCCTGAACAAGTCTTCAACCAAAGCTTGTATTTTGGCACTGTTTTACCAAAATCTGTATTACCCTGTGTCGTTATCACACCTATCATTAACAACACTGAAATTATACCTGCCATCAATAACTTTTTAATCAATGTTCCATCTACTTAACACTTCAGCATTTAATCTGGCTCTCTTTGGCCCAAATTTTCTACCTGTTTTATGTTCAAACTGGCCAGATATTACCAGATATTACCTCTCAAACCTACCCAACAATGTCATTCGAAAATTAACAATTACATCATTGAAAACTTGAAGTTATGAAATATCTTTTACCTTTTACTTGTTTCAGTCATTTGACTGTGGCCATGCTGGGGCACTTCCTTGAAGGGTTTTAGTCAAACAAATTGACCCCAGGACATGTTGTTTTTTTGTTAAAACCTAGAACTTATTCTACTGATCTCTTTCGTTGAACCTACTAAGTTACAAGGATGTAAATACACCAACACTTGTTATCAAGGTGTGGTGGAGGACAAACACAGACACACACACACACATAGTAACAAACTAAGGAAAATAATTCCTTCAAAGGTGTGTGTAAAACATCCAATTCACCAATTCACTGGTACATCAGTTGAATACCACATAAAAATGAGTATAATGCAAATTACAAACAAATTAAATAGAGAGATTCAATTGACAATCCAATAATTTATTTATATTATAACATAATATACTACGAATATGATAGAATATAAGATAACATTAAAAAATCAAAATAGCCAAAAATTTGTTTCGACTTATATACAGTATTTGATTTATAAACAATACATATCCACTTATAAATCTCTTCAGAGCTTTGGTTTATAGACAGACTAAATTATGTGTGAAAGGACAGCTGGACTATAAAAAAATTAATGCAAATGCCTATGTATTATGAGCGTGAGTGTTAACCTTTCAACTACATAACAATTAAAATTAAAAAACAACAAAATTATAACGGACAAAATAATTAAGTAAATAGAATCTACAACTATCGAAATATATTTCTATATATTTCAAAAAGTATATTACGTTATATTATAATATAAATAAATTATTGATTGCCAATTGAATCTCTATTTAATTTATATATATGATGATATATATATCAACGTCATCATTTAACGTCTGTTTTGCATACTGGCATGGGTTGGATGGTTTGACTGAGGTCTGGAGAGTCAGTAGCTACACCAGGCTCCAATCTGATCTGGCAATGTTTCTACAGCTGGATGCCCTTCCTAATGCCAATTACTCCAAGAGTGTAGTGGGTGCTTTTTACGTGCCACCGGCACAGGAGCCAGTCAGCAGGGCGTGGCATCGATCACGTTCAGATAGAGCTTTTTACATGCCACCAGCATGGAGCCTGTCAGGGGGTACTGGCATTGGCCATGTTCGGTTGGTGTTTTTTACATGCCACCGGCACAAGAGCCAGTCAGTGGGTACAACGACAGTTTGTGTATAAAACTTGAAACACGTGTATCGCGATATCCTTTGTGTTCTGTTTTCATTTTACGTTTTAATATATATATATATATATATATATATATATATATATATGTGCTGCATCCAGGAAGTAAGATGGAGAGGAGGTTCTGCAAGGTTCCTCACAGGCAAAGAACACAGGTACAAGATTTTCTGGGCAGGGAACACTGACGGGGTCGGGGGCGTAGGAATACTTCAAGCGGAGAAATGGGTGGATAAGGTAATCGAGGTCGTTAGAGTAAGTGACAGAGTACTTAAGATCAGACTAGTGCTTCATCATAGATTAGCTACTGTCATCTCAGCCTATGCACCTCAACCTGGGCTACCAGATGGTCTGAAAGACCAATTCTATGACACCCTCTTGCAAACTACCTCGTCGACGAGTGACAGGGACCTTCTCTTTGTGGCTGGAGACTTCAACGGTCATGTCGGACGTCGTGCTGGGGGCTTCCATGGCATACATGGAGGCTATGGCTTCGGTTCCCGCAACGAGGAGGGAACCAGACTGCTGGAGTTCTGTGATGCAACCAATCTTATGGTCTGCAATACCAACTTCAGGAAACCTGCCAGTCACCTAGTCACCTACCGCTCCGGCAGACACTCTAGCCAAATCGACTACATCCTCGCCAGAAATAGGGAAAGAGGGCGGCTTATAAATGCCAAAACCTACCCTGGCGAAGAATGTACCCCACAACATAGATTAGTAGTTAGCGACTTTGGGATCAAGGCAAAATGGGTGCCCAGAATTAGACAGGCTTGGAGAAGAAGGGTGTGGAAGCTTAAAGACCCTGCAAACGGACAGAGACTTAGAGACAAGTTACTTGAAGCATTTAACGAAATAGAAGGGGATATAGCATCATACAACGTGGAAGACAATTGGAGATTTCTGCGGGACAACCTGTTGAAAGCCACCGACCAGATTTGTGGGTGGTGTAAGGTCCCCTCCCAACCCAGAGTAACGTGGTGGTGGAACAAGGAGGTAGACAGGGCTATTAGACAAAAGAAACAGGCTTGGAAGGACTGGAAGAACGGTGGTAGCAGGGAATTGTACCAATGTGCCAGAAGGGAGGCTAGGCGACAGGTTTATTTAGCCAGAGGGGAAGCAGATAAGGAAAGATTTGCCAATGTTCTGCGCCGTGAGGACCAAAGACTCGAGGTATTTCGTGTTGCAAGACAGTGTAGGAGAGAGAATAGTGATGTTGTAGGAGAGAAATGTGTTCGCATGGATGATGGTACGCTTGCATTAAATGAGGATGCAAAGAAAGAGGTCTGGAGATGCCACTACGATAGATTGCTTAATAAAGAGAATGAATGGGAGAAAGAGAGCCTGCCTTATGTCGACCCAATAGAGGGACCAGCTATCCGAGTTGATAGTACCAGGGTAGATAAAGCAATTAAGAGTATGAAGACCGGGAAAGCCCCCGGCCCATCAGGAATCACTGCAGAGATGCTCAAAATATCTGGCAGTGTTGGCTATAGCCTAGTCACCCGTATTACGAACCAGGTGATACACGAAGGAGTCATACCCTATGACTGGTGTAGCAGCATCATAGTCAACTGCTACAAAGGTAAAGGGGACGCTTTAGATACAAATAATTACAGAGGCATCAAGCTGTTAGATCAGGTTATGAAAGTTACAGAGAGGGTCATAGCCCAACTAATTAGGGAGCGAATCAATTTAGATGAGATGCAGTTTGGGTTCGTGCCAGGTAAAAGCACTACTGATGCCTTATTTCTAGTGAGACAGTTGCAAGAGAAATACCTAGCTAAGGATAAACCTCTGTACCTGGCTTTCGTTGACATGGAGAAAGCCTTTGACAGGGTCCCCCGATCCCTTATCTGGTGGTCAATGAGGAAACTTGGGATAGAAGAATGGTTAGTGAGAGCTGTGCGAGCCATGTACAGAGATGCTGCCAGTAAGGTGAGGGTTGGAAATGAGTACAGCAATGAATTCCGGGTAGAGGTAGGGGTCCACCAAGGTTCCGTCCTCAGCCCCCTATTATTTACCATAGTCCTCCAGGCAATCACAGAGGAGTTCAAGACAGGTTGCCCCTGGGAGCTCCTCTATGCTGATGACCTTGCCCTAATTGCGGAGTCACTATCAGAACTAGAGGAGAAGTTTCAGGTGTGGAAGCAAGGTCTAGAATTGAAGGGCCTTAGAGTCAACCTAGCTAAAACCAAAATCCTAATAAGTAGGAAGGTAGATAAAACACAAACCCCTTCAGGTAGATGGCCCTGCTCAGTATGTAGAAAAGGAGTAGGTAGTAACTCTATAAGATGTACCCGGTGCAAGCTATGGACACATAAGAGGTGCAGCAACATCAAAGGCAGGTTAACTAGCAAGTTAGTTTTTGTTTGTGGCAGATGTTCAGGTGCAATAAAGACTGCAAACAAACAGGAAACAACTTCTATCTCATTCCAGGGTGAAAAACTAGAGGTAGTCGATAGCTTCCGCTATCTGGGCGACCAAGTTAGTAGTGGGGGTGGGTGCGCTGAAAGTGTAGCTGCTAGAATAAGAATAGCCTGGGCAAAGTTTAGAGAGCTCTTACCCCTGCTGGCGACAAAGGGACTCTCACTCAGAGTAAAAGGCAGACTGTATGACGCATGCGTACGAACAACCATGCTACATGGCAGTGAAACATGGGCTGTAACTGCTGAGGACATACGTAAGCTCGCAAGGAATGAAGCCAGTATGCTCCGTTGGATGTGTAATGTCAATGTGAATACCCGTCAGAGTGTAAGTATCTTGAGAGAAAAGCTGAACATTAGAAGCATCAGTTGTGGCGTGCAAGAGAGACGATTGCGCTGGTATGGACATGTGGTGAGAATGGAGGAGGATAGCTGCGTGAAAAAGTGCCACACCCTAACAGTTGAGGGAACCCGTGGAAGAGGTAGGCCCAGGAAGACCTGGGCTGAGGTGGTGAGGCAAGACCTTCGTACATTGGGCCTCACCGAGGCGATGACTACGGACCGAGACCTTTGGAAATGGGCTGTGCGTGAGAAGACCCGGCAAGCCAAGTAAGATCGTTGCCAGTGCCCCTGGACTGGTTCTTGTGCGGGTGGCACATGAGATGCACCATTTTGAGCGTGGCCGTTGCCAGTACCGCCTGACTGGCTCCTGTAGGATTTTCGAGCAAGATCGTTGCCAGTGCCCCTGGACTGGCTTGTGCGGGTGGCACATAAAAGACACCATTTCGAGCGTGGCCGTTTTCGTGCGGGTGACACGTAAAAGCACCCACTACACTCTCTGAGTGGTTGGCGTTAGGAAGGGCATCCAGCTGTAGAAACTCTGCCAAATCAGACTGGAGCCTGGTGTTGCCATCCGGTTTCACCAGTCCTCAGTCAAATCGTCCAACCCATGCTAGCATGGAAAGCGGACGTTAAACGATGATGATGATGATGATGATGATGAGGGGCTTCTTTCAGTTTCCATCTACCAAATACACTCACAAGGCTTTGATTTGCTTGAGGCTATAGTAGAAGGGACTTGCTGAAGGTGCCACACAGTAGGACTGAACTTGGAACTGTGAGGTTGGGAAGCAAGCTTCTTACCACACAGCCAAGCCTGCGCCTAGCCACACAGCTATGTCTGCACCTATGCATGGATAATTCAAAACTATGTGAATAAACAAGCATTATATTTGACAGAGGAATCTGAATGTTATAGGGTTTATCAATATTATTTTCAGTAACAGCATCAGCTCTATATCAATCATCATCACCTACATCAACACTTTGACATCCAACCACAGGAAAGTTTAGAATTTATTCTTCCTACATAGGAAATGGAAAAGAAAATGTTTACATTAAATTCAAACTCCACTCAACAGAAATTATGAAACTGTAATTAAAGATGGCTGTTTTTAAATTACATAATTCTTGATGAGTGATATTACTGAGTGATATGTATGTGTGTGTAAATTATTATTATTATTATTATTATTATTATTTACATATGATATAATCTTTCTCTCTCTCACACACACTCATACATTTACGCACACAGAAATAATGTAAAAGTTTTTTTTTATATATATGTAAATATTTTGTTGTCTGTTTATTACATTTCATATTCACACATTCTTTTCTGCACGCGTGTATATATACATCTATATATATGCATACAACGACATAATAAGCTCTCCTAACACACACACATTTTTATATGCACACGCATTAGCTCTATTGGTTAAAAGTATTTACTAAAACAGAATTCATCACCACATACTTTATTTTAATCACAGGTGTGGCTGTGTGGTAAGAAGCTTGCTTCCCACCACATGGTTCTGGATTCAGTCCCACAGTGTGGCACCTTGGGCAAATGTCTTCTACTATAGCCTTGGGCTGACCAAATCCTTGTGTATGGATTTGGTAGACAAAAACTGAAAGAAGCCTGTCAGGTGTGTGTGTGTGTGTGTGTGTGTGTGTGTGTGTGTGTGTGTAAGTGTGTAAGTGTGTGTGTGTGTGTGTGTGTGTGTGTGTGTGTGTGTGTGTGTGTGTCCCGCCACTGCTTGACAACTGGTGTTGGTGCATTTATGACCCTGTAACTTAGCCGTTCAGCAAAAAGGAACAAATAGAATAAATACTAGGCTTTAAAAACAAACAAGTTTTGGGCTGATTTGTTCAACTAAAATTCTTCAAGGCAGTGTTCCTGCATGGCCACAGTCAAATAACTGAAACAAGTAAAAGATAAAAAATAAAAGATATATATATTCTTTTTCTTTTTGACCTTTCAAAGCCTAGCCAGGCTCATGGGCCCGGTTTCCCGGTTTCTATGGCGTATGTGTTCCCCTCAGCTGGACGGGACGCCAGTCCATCACAGCGTTACTGAAGAAACAGGAAGAAATAGTGAGAGAAAGTTGGGGCGAAAGAGTACAACAGGGGTCGCCACCACCCCCTGCTGGAGCCTCGTGGAGCTTAGGTGTTTTTGCTCAATAAACACTCACAACGCCCGGTCCGGGAATCAAAGCAACGATCCTCCGACCGCGAGTCCGCTGCCCTAACCACTGGGCCATTGCGCCTCCTAAAGATATATATATATATATATATATATTTATACACACACATACATATATTTATACACACACGCACACACACATATATATACATACGTGTATACGTCTAGCTATCTATCTATCTATCTATCTATATATATATATATAAAATATACAAGAATAAGGGCACGGAATCGTCAATTAATAATAGAGTTAATAATTAACAATTTTGCCAAGTAGTTCAGTATGAAAAAACCTTTATCGGTAAAACCATTTATCATTATAAATATACAGGGATTAGCATTGAGTTGCTTCTCCAACATACTGAAAATTTAGAAATAGCAGTCAAAGAACTACTGATTCTAAACTACAAATTTTTCTCTAAATGGATGGCGATATTTATGGCACACATAGAACAAAAATAGGGATTTTTCATTCTCTTAACCATGAAACGATCGTATCCGATTAACTAAAGACTTGTTTTGTTTATGCTTTCCCCTCCAGTTTTTTGTTCTATGTGTGCCATAAATATCGCCATCCATTTAGAGAAAAAATTGTAGTTTAGAATCAGTAGTTCTTTGACTGCTATTTCTAAATTTTCAGTATGTTGGAGAAGCAACTCAATGCTAATCCCTGTATATTTATGATGATTATACATATATATATATATATATATACACACTACACACATACATATACATGCACATATATATATCATCACCATCACTGTTTAATACCTAGCATGCATGCATGGGTAGGACAGTTGACAGGTGCTGACCAAGTAGAAGACTACCCAAGGATGTTGTGACTTGTTTTGGCATGGTTTTTACAACTGGATTGCCCTTCTTAACACCAACCATCCTGAGACTGGACACTATGTATGGGTGTATGTGTGTGTATGTATGTATGTATGTATGTATGTATGTATGTAGGTAGGTAGGTAGGTAGGTAGCAAGGTAGGTAGATAGATAGATAGATAGATAGATAGATAGATAGATAGACAGATACATACATACATATACACATACATATATATTTAGAAAGTATGAAATTTTTGAAGCAAACAATCTCAGCTTATCTGAGTCTATCAAGTAACATGTCACCTTTTTGCTGAACTGCTAAGTTACAGGGACATAAATGCACTAATAAATGCACAGGGACATAAATGCACTAATACCAGTTGTCAAGCAGTGGTGGGGGACAAGCACTGACACAAAGACATACATACACACACACACATTGGTTTAAAGCTTAAGAATCATTGGATTATATCATAAGTAAATCAAGTTTCTAAGAGTGAAGGATTTTAGGATTGGATTGCAAGTTAGGTCCTGTTTAATTGAAAGAAATTTTATATATTGGGTATTGTCAAAACAATGGAGAATATGTGAGCTGGGGTATTTTTGAATATAATGATTCCTGGTTCAAATTTCATTGGAGCTGTATGGAAACCATTTAAATAATTATGAAGATAATATAACCACGTTAATGTAATTTTGGTAAACATATCAGTTAAAATGAGATGTCAGTGTTATTTTCATTTTTGCATAATTTAGATGATAATTTATTCACCGTGTCCTGTATATACAATGGGCTTCTTTCAGTTTCTGTCTACCTAATCCACTCACAAGGCCTTAGTGAGCCTGAGGCTATAGTAGAAGACACTTGCCCAAGATGCCAAACAGTGTGACTGAACCTGAAACCATGTGGTTGGAAAGCAAGCTTCTTACCACACGGCCATGCCTGTGCCTATAGAGATAATACAAGGCTATGATAGACACAAATAGGCAGATTCACAGAGGTGATGACAAAAGACTGAGGCGGCTGGTAATTTTCATCACAATGAAATTGAGGCCCTCAAAGCATTTTTTATGCTTGTATTTGGTGGGCCCTGCTCCATAAAATTCTGTATCAAGCATTCCTCCACATCTCATCCCCTTAATGCCCATCCTTCCATCACTCTTCTATCTAAGGCTCTAGGCTGCTGTACTCAGTTGAGAGCAGAATCAGCACATGTCACCCCCATCCCATTCTTTGCACTACCAGTTACAGATTCAAATGAAAAAACAAATAAATAAATAAATGATTCCAGTGAGTCAGACAGGTGAGAATTAATTTTTCGGAATCTGGCCAAATGATTTCACCAGAAACTTTTACTGAACACTTTTTTGTTTGTATTTCTCTAAGTGGTTTACGATGACCTTCAAGGCCCATACATGTGTAGTCAACTATATCAACCATATTCTACTTAATATATTAGTTTTTCTAATCTCATTTCTCTATCTATCTATCTATCTATCTATCTACATTAATAGATTCTGGCTGAAGTAAATGATTTCAAATATAAGTGAAAGGTAGTAAAAAGATGAAGGAAAAATAAAAAATAATATAGTATAACAGATTTATATTTTTGCAATATGTTTGCTATTTGTAATTAGAGTTCATTTGAATCATATTAACATATGGGAGAACTTATTTGGATGTAAAGCTTTTAACATGAAATAGATCAAGTAATATATATTTTTGTGGAATCTGGTTTAAGTAGTCTGTTTTGGAACTACCAAAAATAAGGTTAATACAGTCTTTTTGCTTTCTTTAGTAGAGAAATATAATGAATAAAAAGATGAATTTTTAATAAATAGAAAAAAAAAACTCACTTAAGTGTTAATAATTCTTTGTAATTAAGGCATAGGGCCAGCAATATTGAGGCTTGGTGGGGGTTAGTTGATTACACGGACCCTAGTACTGCACCCTAGTATTTTATTTTATCAATACCAGAGAGATGAAAGGAAAGCAGTTGGACTAGTGGCATTCAAAACCACAAGATCATGGTTTTAATTCTTGGACCAGGTGGGGTGTTGTGTTCTCGAGCAAGAAATTTCATTTCAAGCAGCTCCAGTACAAACAGCTGCAAACGAATAATCCTGCAATGGATTGGCATCCTGTTCAGAGGTGATTATGTTGCGATCTCAGTCACTGATACAGTCTGGAAACTGGGTAACCACCCCTATGAGTCCTAGGACTCGAGATAGTAATAATGTCCAGGAGTTGATGAGGATGATGAAGAGACAGATAAATGACAAAGCTAACCTTGGTGGGATTTGAACTCAGAGCATAAACAGCTGGAACAAAAATTGCAATGCATTTTGTCTGATGCTTTAATAGACTCTGCCATATTATTGGCTTCATTTTGGAATGCTAATAATAGAAATAGATAAGGTGGCAAGGTGGCAGACTTGTTAGCATGTCAAAATGCTTAGCAGCATTTCATTCATCTTCATGTTCTGAGTTCAAATGCCATTGAGGTTCATTTTGCCTTTTATATCCTCTCAGGATCAATAAAATAAATATCAGTTGAGCACTGGGGTCAACGTAATTGACATACCTACTCCCTTGAAATTGCTGGCCTTCTATGAAAATTTGAAACTAATTTGTGTGTGTGTGTGTGTGTGTGTGTGTGTGTGTGTGTGAAAGGCTGCTTTCAGTTTCTGTCTCCCAAATTTCACTTATAATGTGTTGGTCGCCCTGCAACTATAGTAGAGAACAATAGGCAACTGACTTGTAATTCAGGCAGTGGGATTGAACCCCTAACCACATGGCTCTAAAGTAAACATCTTAACCATGCAGCTATGCCCTGCACGCCTACATGACTGAAAATTCTTATTTGCTAGTTTGTTGTGGAGTTGTACATGATAGCACATAGGTTGGTGGAGAGAGAGAGGGAGAGAGATAAGGGGAGAGAGAGAGAGAGAGATAGAGAAAGGGAGAAGTAGGTCTTAATTTTTATATGTTAAGGAAAACAGCAAGCTGATTACATCTGTAACCATTAGAGTGAATGTTAGGAAGGCCAGGATGGGGTGGGGCATATTTTGTGTTAGATTGTTAAGTAGTACTAGGTGAATGAATATTTCTGTATGTTTGTTTATTTTGTAGTTGTTTACGTGAATCAAGGTTTTTGTTTTTTATATTTTCATATGGCTCTGGGATGTAAATTTTCAAGCCTATCTAACAATTACTAGGGAGAGAGAGAGAGAGAGTGTGTGTGTTTGTGCACGACATACACACAGATACAGGTTATCTCTACTCTGCCTTATCTCTTATTTATTTATATGATTCCTTTCTTCTTCTCCTCTCTCTCATAATGTGGTTGATTTACCAGTCTTCATTTCGGGGTCTGATGTTTAAATATTCGTAGAGCTCAAGTGTATTTTGCCTACATTTAAATAAATTAGCCACCTAGGTCAGATTTCAGTATTTACTATAATGTAATTTGACATGAGCTTGAGTTATTTCTCAGGATGAAAACCTATCCCACTGTTTTGCTTTATCCTTCTCTCTCTTCTTTTCACTCAAGTTTCTCACCTTCCTATCTCTGATCACAAGATATGAACATTTTTACATCATAGTCAAAGAAATCTATAAATGATAATATATATCTCAGATGTCTGGAAAGGGTAGGGCAGACGGTTTCCCTAGTAATGGTACCCTGATGAACACACCCAACCTTCTGTCATACTGTATGGTAATAAATAGAAAAGAATAAGCAGCTGTAAAAATCTTAGCAAAAACCTCTATGCAATGCAGCAGACTCTAAACTACAGCTCTGTTAGTTAATAAAGCTAGCACATGTTCTGTTTCTCTGTTGTGTATAATAGGAGTGGTGTGTACACTCCCTGACTGTCTATTTTTGTTTTATTTTATGGCTTCTGTTTCTTTCTCAGGTATATTGTTTGCTATGTTGAGATTAATTAAGTCCAATAAGAGGTAAAGATAAGGAGGAAGTATTAGAAATATTAGAAGATAGGTAGTGATGAATGCCGCATGCAGGAACTATGATGGAGAGGTGCATCAGTAATTATAACAACAGGAAACATGAGTAAAAGGTTTAGGGAAAGGTAGGTGGATTACTCTGGTACCAGGAGGGTGGGGTACGTAGGTGTACTATTTGTAGGAGAGGTAGATAAGAGGTGGGTAGTGCTGGGTGTGATAATTATAAGTGTTAAGCTAAGTTGATAGAGAAAGTAACCGTGAATGTAATGTTGTAAAGATACCCTACAAAGACAATTACCAAGCTAGCGAAATATCTATTTTCATGAAGCCCCAAAGAGAATTTCATCAAACATAGCTGAGAGAGAACATTTTTAACAAGTGATGTAGGGAAATATCAACATGGATTACATTGGCTAAAAGCCATCAGACAAAGATATAGGGATAAATAGATGCAACTGTTGGTTCTTAACCAAGAGAATATCAGAAGAATAAAGAAGAAATATAAGATATAAAATCTGTGGTGATGTACAGTCATTTTTATCATGTCCTTTGTACATTAGGACAAGAAAAAACATTATGCTACAAGTTATCTCTAGAGAAGAAATTCTCCTTACACATAATATGGGTGTAAAAAGACCACTATGCCATGATTGATATCAACAAACTGTAGGACACATGCTTTTTTACATTAATGCACTTCATCAGCTATGTATATACTAAGACATTGTTCATGGCCACAAAGAGCTGGTTGCTCTCATATTAGAATAGCAAATTTTACATTTGCTGAAGTACAAAAAGCTTTGTGAGGCTCTTAAACTAAAAACTGATCTGACCACTTCTCATGTCTTTCTTGTTTTCTCTCTGCTACAATCACCTTACACTGCCAGTTTATACCATAGTTTTCACCCAGTGGGAGTCATTCACAAGTCCATTATCAGCGCAAACCTGCATCTTGTATATATTAGGTGATGCTTTTTATCGCCCAGCCATACTCTCATTTTTCTCCTCTACATATCTAGACACACGTACACACACTAATGCATATTTATGTATACATTCACACATTAATTTATACACACGCACAAAGAAGTTTGTATACAGATATATGCATATCTATCTATTTTCTCTCTCTCTTTACATATATATGTATATACATAATATGTTTGTATGTGTGTAGGCAGATGCAATACACATAGATATACTTTCCAGTTAGAAGTATATTATACATACCTCTTAAATTTCCATTTATCTTCTTTCCTCCCATTTCCCATTAGCAAGGCACTTGTTCTTGTCCCTCTATCATACTTCAGGTGTTCAACACCTGGCATAAAGAAATCTACCATCTCTCAAATATTTTTCCTGTCTCATAAGGTATTTGGTGACCTCACTAGTTACTGTGTCTACACCCAGCCATAGAAACCACACCAAAGCTGACATTGAAGCACAAAACAGTTGAGATGAAATTCACTGAAATAAATTTTGTGCAACTAGAAATTCTTATAGCAAACTGGCTAGAAGACAATACTTCCCTCTCTACCCTTATTTTCCTTTTCAAGTAAAACTTGAAGAAATTCATCAGTGATTGGCCAAAGAGAAAGGTGTTCATTTTCAGTCCCTTCAATTTTGTCCACCATACAACCTCCTTCACCTTGGCCACTAGGCACATAAACACAGCCTTCACGGTGGATTCAGTTGACAGCCGGATCCGACGCACACATGACAGCAAGTGTCGATATAAACCCACAGGTTGGCAATGCTTGGGCACTGGACGAGTGCATGCAGGACCATCTCATTGTCCTGTGTGCATCTCGGACATGCTCGGCTGAAGGCACTTCTGTGCCTGTAAAGTTTATCTCGAATAGGCAAAGCTCCCTGGTAGCACTGCCAGAGATTTTTGGAAATCATCCATTGGTTCTGGGTCAAAAGCTCTCAAGAAGAGAGTGGTTAACTGATCTTTGACACCCAAAGTCTCACCAAGAATGTTATTGCGATTTTCCTCCACTAATCATCTATAAAAAGCTAAAGTGGATGTTCCACCTATCGCACTGCCCGATTGGCTGAGGGCTGTGAGTGCTTCAAGACATTCCACATTCCAAATGTTCTCCTTCGGTCTGTTTTACCCAGGACTGCAGCTCCATTAAAGAAACTAGCTGTGGAAATATGTGTCTGGCAAACAGTGACCACACCTGTTCACCATCAACGAAGCACAGGAGATGTCACAGCCTCAGCGCATGTCTGTGCATCATCAACCACAGCACACCCAGGCCACCACGCAGCTGGTGTTGACAGCAGATGGACCGCCTGACCATCACTCACCCTTCTCATTACCTCGTTTCAGTTTTTGTCCATCTATAGGTCCAGACTGAACTAGACCCCGAGCAATTTAACCAGTCCGTCCATCCAGCGCCCAACGATGCAGTTGGACAGCATGGATTTGTTTCTCCAGGTGTTGAACCACAAGTCTGCTGATTTTTTTTGGTTAATTGTCGTTCCTGAAACCGCCCCATAGTCTCTAAGAGTAGTTCTGATCATTTCTATGTGTTTATATATGATCTGACACCACAAAGGTGATGTTGTTGGTATATGCCGACACACATCTCCCACATTCTGGGTCATGCAGGATGCTTCTCAATACCTCCAGTTTGTGTAGTAGTGGCTTGAGAGTCAGTACAGACAAGAGAGACAAGAGGGGACAACCTTGCCGGACCGAGTGCATGATGTTGAATGGCTCTAATAATAATAATCCTTTCTACTATAGGCACAAGGCCTGCATTTTGAGGGAGGGAGGATAGTTGGTTTCATTTGATCCAGTGCATAACTTGTACTTATTTCAACAACCTCTAAAGGATGAAAGGCAAAGTCGACCTCAGTGACATTTGAGCTCGATACACAAAGACGGACAGGACACATAAGCATTTCGCCTGGCGGGCAAACGATTCTGTCAACTTGTCACCATTGTCAGCAATATAAACCCTTCAAGGCAGTGCACCAGCATCGCCACAGTTCAATGACTGAAACACGTAAAAGTTAAAAGATTCCTGTGGTATGTAGGAGCAACTGGACAAGTAAAAGGATATATATATATATATATATATATATATATATATATAGAGAGAGAGAGAGAGAGAGAGAGAGAAAGAGAGAGAGGATAGAGATAAGACTAATGAACACAAACAAATAAAAACGAGATAAGCAAATAACATATATCTCCACAGAGACAAGTGAAAGATAAATGGACAGAAAGTCAAATAAGGCAGAGACTAAAGTATGTAGACAAATAATTAAACAGGAAGAAAAAATTCAAAATAAAGTAAAAACAGAATAAAGACAGGTATACAGAAAGAAAAATAATAGAAAATCAAGCAGAAAGTTAAATATAAAATCGACAGAAGCCAAGCAAGAGAGAGAGAGAGAGGGAGAGTAAAATGGCAGCAGAGAGAACAATAAAATGGACATTTTTGGACAGAGAACAAACCTCGTGGAATTTCGACCACCAGACGATGAAATCATACAAAAGAAGAACAAAAAATGTTTTGGCTGAGAAATATTGGAAAAGCGATTTTACTGGGTATCTCTTCATTTTGTAGCCAAGAAAGTGAAAAACTGATCAGAATCGCCGTTTGATATTTCTACAGCAGACACGGTTTTCTTTTATGTTGCTTTCAGTTATGTTGCTGGGGAGAAGCAGACGTCATTTGTTTATGTGTGAGAGTGTATACGCGCCCAGTTGTTTAGAGTGTGCGTGTGGACGTGTTTGAATAAACGTTTGAGTAAAAGTGAGGTATTTGTGAGTACATGTGTGTTTGAGTATGCATGTGGCGTTGTAATTGAGAAAATGCGTGTCTATATGTATATGTGTGTGTATATATATGTGTGTGTGTGTGGCATTATGTCAGGTTACTCATTTACTTGGGTAAGCGCAAACGTCACTGTGTGTGTGTTTGAAATGCGTGTGGCGTTGTATTTGATTATTTATACGTGTCTGCATGTGTATGGTATTGTGTTTGATTATACATGTATATGCGTTTGTGTGTTTTTGAGTGTGCATATATGAGTGTGAGCGTACGTTTGCTAAAAGAAACAGATGATCTTTATATCGGCTGTATGTATACGTTCGTACATAAGAACGTATGTATGAACGTACGTACGTATGTTTATATGTGAGTACGTATGTATACATGTAGTATATATAAAAATATATTTATCTTTCCGTGCGCGTTTGTTCAGCTAAAGGACCCGCAACTTCCAAACGAACATTAGTGAGCAAATATGAATTCAAAATTCAAAGAAGTTATCATTATCTTAAAAAAAAAAAAAAACTATGATAAAGTGGCTTAACAAACATATCCATTTCGAATTTATATTTGCTCACTAATATTCGTTTGGAAGTCGCGGGGCCTTCAGCTGAAAAAACGCGCACGGAAAGGTAAATATATTTTTAAAGATATTTAAGAAGTAAGTCTAGTTGATGAGCTTTAAGTGTCAATTCGGCACAGAAAGCAAAATTGAATTGATACTGGAATATCTACCCTCCTGTTTGTCGATTTACAAACAGAAAAAAACTGTTTTTGTAAATGTAATTGCTACATTCTCAGTGTATGTAGTATATATGTATATACACACGTATGTGTGTATGCATGTAATGTACTATTTTATGTTCGTGTTTATGTATCTAAATTTAAACCTATCAAAATTACACATTGTTACAAGCATCAACTTGACAGTCCTAAATTTTTCATTATTTTCAAAATTAATTGAAACAAAGGCAACATATTTCGGCAGAGGTAAAGTATATGCACACCACCCGTTTCGGCGTAACGAAAACCCTAACCCCAAACACCGGGTATGCATATTCTTTACCTTCGCCACGTATTTCATCAGAAATATGTCAACAAAAGATTGGATAGCAAGGTGGGTGGGGGGAGTGGTCTGCCCCGGGCGGCAATTTTGGGTCAGCTGTGGGTAATATGTGTTTTTTGTGGGGTCCGGAGCTGGTAAACAGAAGGGCCTCCCCGGGCGGCACACACTCGGGCTATGCTAGTGCCTCTTCGCACTAATCAGTGTAACAAATCCTTCTTTCTCAGAGCATCGATGCTCTGAAATCTCTTCTCGTCTTTGTTGCAAATGGGGACTGACCTGCATCTTCTTAAACAGAATATTAATGACAATCTCGCTGGTCTTGGGCCGGGGGTCTGCAAAAGTCATTGACTATGCCCCTTCCTCCAGAATAAATAAATAAAACAACTGTGCGTGCGTTGAATAAAAGGAATTATAAGTAGCCAGAATGACTTTAGTTAAAAGATATAAATATCATAAAAACCTGTTGGATATCTTGTAGAGTACCTAATGAATTTGTTGAAAAAAGTACGAACCTCAAGAGTATGGCATACGTACACAAATGTGTCCCCCCCCCCCACCTTACTTTGTTTCCTTATAACTTCTAGAAAAAATTTGAATTTTTTAATGTAATTTTCTACAAATACGTATCAAACAGTGTAGATACTGATTATATTAGGATTTGTGAAGAAAAAAATATAAAAAATTATTCCGATAGTTGGGAGAGGAATTTCGGAAAATTTAAACATGTCAGCTTTGTTTCCTCGTAACTTTCAGCCAAAATGGGTATTTTTTAATGAAATTTTCAGTAAATACCTTTCAGAGTGTGTAGATCAGGATTATTTCGGAATTTATATGAAAAATTACACCCCACCCTTCGCCAAAAAAAAAAAAAAAAAATCGTGGGCTCGCACACATACTCATTGACATCTCACATTTTTTTTTTTTTTCCGAAATTTCAAGTTTCTTTTGTAGATTATGTGATGTATGGCCAGTCAAGCATTTTTTCTTTTTTTTGTTTTTTTGTTTTCTTTTCGCATTAAATTCCAATATAATCTTAAATTTGTACATTCCGAGGAGGTATTTATAGAAAATTTTACAAAAATACTCCGGAACACATCTCCCCACGCAAGGAAAATTTTTTTACAACTTCCGATATAATCGGAATTTACATTATCTGAAGCGCATTTGTAAAAATTTCAATAAAAAAAATATTTACTTTCTTTTCTGGAAGTTATGAGGAAACAAAGTCAGGAGGTACACTTGTGTAGGTATGTCAAGAATGTTTTTTTATTTAGTTTTAAGAGAAAACAGGAAATGACTTTTCATTTCGCTTACCTAAAAAGAAAACTATCTCAGAATCGTGTTAACGAGAAAATCTCTACTTGGTTACCCGATCTGCTAGAAAGAACAACTAAACCTCCCTTAAATCATCATCCAAACATCTTAAAACAAAACGAAACACAGTGGACAATTTAACCCCTGACATACAAAAAGGTGAGATAGTTACAGACAAGTGGAATGTTGTTGGACGGATTTTTATATAGATCCACACCCAGGGAAAAAATTGAAAAAAAAATAGTGTAGTAGTTGAAGTGCACCGTATATGAAATAAATATGAAGGAAAAAATGCGCGCTGGCGAACGGGGGAAGGGTGTGTGTGAGAGTGCTCGGAAAATTCACACAACCCGAGCACTCAATCTCAACGTCCGGTCACAGGAGTGAAACAGAAATCATCTAATACTCTAACCCTAACCCTAACCCTAAACCTAACCCTAACCCTGACCCTAACCCTAACCGTAGGGTTAGGGTTAGCGTTAGAGTATTAGATGATTTCTGTTTCACTCCTGTGACCGGACGTTGAGATTGAGTGCTCAGGTTGTGTGAATTTTCCGAGCACTCTCACCCCCACCCCGTTCGCCAGCGCGCATTTTTTCCTTCATATTTATTTCATATACGGTGCACTTCAACTACTACACTATTTTTTTTCAATTTTTCCACCGGGTGTGGATCTATATAATAACCCCAACGTAGGACTGATCGATCAGGATCGACTTAGGGTTAAGCAATAACGAAATAACTTCTGAAGAAATATCAACGTTTTTGTTTGTTAATATTTTCTAATTTCCTTTATAATACATTATAGTCGCTAATAAATTTTAGTTATATTAATCCATACAATTAATGATGCTATTAGTACTACAGTGTTATCTGGTGATTATGTGAACGCTCTGGTTATATATTAGCTGGACGAAATAATTATTTCCGATAGATAACGACATATTAGATTTCCTCTCATATTACGAAGGAGCTAGTCTGCGATAAATCACTCTATTTTGGTTAATCAACAGTTCCTTCCTTTAAAACTGTGTGACCTTTTATCTACAGTAGGAATCTTTAGTAAACGTGTTGAAAATCTAATTTATCACACGAACACGTAAAGCCACAGCAATATAATAGAAGGAAGAAAAAGAAAACAAAACAAAACCGCCATACTGACTGGGCGAAATTATGATAATCGTCATTATAACCAGAATCGGCCAGTCAACATGTTACGAGTACTAAGATTTTAAAAAATTATTAAAAAATCCGTGACTACGATTGAATAGATCCAAATATGGGTGTACCATATAAATTCTGAATAAGTTAGACAAAGTTTTTTAATCTAAAAATCTCAAAAACTTTACAACATGCAGAGTAGGTGAGGTCATTCTTAGAACAAAAGAGGATACAGGATAGAGCGGGGAAAGACAACTTTTTGTACCCCACCCATACAATTTTAAAAACAAATATTAAACATGGTGGGAAGGGAGACAAAGGAATCGAGTGATGTCTTGACCTATTATATAATTTGGTGTTAAACATAAAGTGACGGTTGAGGACACATTGAAAGACTGCAAAAAGAGAGAACATATTGTAGGGCTGCTCTAGGGTGCTGTGTCTTGGCGCCGGTTTGGGTTCTAATAATGATAATTCCATCATTTTGTATATAAGGTATTATAGTCTAATGTGGACCCTCCGCTGTTTTTAAAGATAGTTTGATTTGAGGACTATTTTGCTGCTATTTCTTGTACGTTGAACGACGATTGGGAGGATCTCTGTTGTCTCAAAAGCCATGTTCTAGTAGAACACGAAAGATAAAAATTATAAATTAGAAAAACATTAAAGAACTTTCCAAAAATGTACAATGGAAACAACTGAATACACGAAGGGGTGAGTTGATTGGTGGGTGCATTGTTACAAACCGGGGACTGGAATCAATAAAAACACAAAAATACAAGTGTATCTTTTTTTAGTTGTTTCAGTTATTGGACTGCGACCATGCTGGGGCACCACCTTGAGCGGCTTCTATTCGAGCAAATAGTGGGCAGCACGTGATACCTTCAGTACCTTTAGCGGAATTCACTCTGTTCCAAACATACAGTCCAGATCTCTGCTTTGACAGTTACCTCCCTTCATCGCTCCCATTAATTTCTGACCTCTTGTAACCAGTCAATAGACTATGCCTTACTCTCCTAGCTAAAAGTCAGAAAGAAATTCAATAAACAGAATTATTCTGTGTCTTTCTCACATTATTTGTTTTATAGCGAGATCAATGTTAACTCTCATTTTCATCCCATCACTTCAACATTTTGTGATTGGCGAAAAAAAAAAGAAAAAAATTCTCAATAGCTTTGAATGCTTTTACCAACAACCCTATTTTTCGTAATTGAATCGAGCGATACACAGGAGCTTGGGGGGAACATTTCATCTTATAGCAAGTTTGATTGATGGAAACCATAAAGATTCTCTGGAGTTTTATATTTTCGGAGAAGTTAGTGTTGAGGTATAGAGACTGGTGTTATCTAATGCAGGTCTCGAGACACCTTGAGCGTTTCATCTAAATGGACAAGAAAAAAAAATGTTTGCAGATTCAATTATGAGATAAAGAAGTGGAATATCACAGCCAAAATTTTCAGGTTCAATGGAACTGGGAGATAAAAAAAACCCCCGATAATCCAGCAATGCAGTGGCAAACACAAACTCACAACACAGATTCCATCCTCGAAATTCCGTCACAAGGTATTGGTCGGGCTAAAACCATAGTAGAATACACTTGTCTCAGGTGCTGCGCAGTAGGACTGCCTGCATCTTTTTAACCACACGGCCATGCCTGCGCCTTTATAATCAATTAACCATACTTACTACATTGTTTTAGCCGACTCAGAAAAGACGGACGGCAAAACTGGCCTAAGCGGAATTTGAACTCAAAACATAAAGAAACATAAAATATTGCAAAGCATTTTCTCGACGCTTTAATCAATCTGCTGAACCAACACCCTCCCCACCTTTTTAAAAGTTGGAAAACAAAAGATAGCTTTTCATTCATGTAATTCTTATATCTTCACCAAGGTGCTTGGCAAGTTTTAAATGGTCAAAACCCTTTCTTTGTACTAAATCTGGTCCTTTGATCAACCGCAGAACCTTGCTGTCCTTTAAATAAAACTGCAATTAGTGCAAACTTAATGGGAAACTGAAAGAAATGCGAGGAAAGGTTACCGTATTTCATAGCATATAAAATGAACCTTTTCTCCTTCAAATATCTTTAAAAAAAGAAAAAGAAAAAAAATCATCCCGGGCCCTAAATGCGAAGTTGGGCTTATATTACATGCTTCAACCCTTAAACGGCGGGAAAGGGTTGCGTGAATGCGTTTGCCAAACGGGCAAAAACACAAAAATCCCTTTTTGTAAATAGTTATTTTCACTATAAATGAGTACAAAACCTATAACAATCGTTAGTTTCTCGTACAATAAAATTTACAACCTCATTATCGGAGAGTACCGTAAAATATTCACTTTCGTTTGCTAATAGCCCGTATCCATGTAAAATTTATGAAACGTAATTGATGATATCCGCTGTTTAAGGGTTAATACTCTAAAAATATTTTACTTTTCCTAAATATGCATTGCCGAAATTGGGGTGCCTCTAAAATGCCCATGCATCTTTTATGCCATCAACTACGGAATGTGAAAAATTATTGTGGTATAATTTATGATAGAGCGTTGAATAAAAAATAAAGCTACCACTATACATAAGTGTAGACATATGACACCTGAAAATTATAAAGCTACTGGAAAATTGTAGATAAAAAGAAAAAAAGTTTAATAGTTCCTGTCGTCTATAATTTCGTTAGAGATTAAATATTTTGTTATGAAAGATCAATTTTATAAAAATATCAATAACCTGAATATTTAATCAATGTACGCTCTTGAAACTGCATTAGATATGAAAATAACTATGCCTACACACAAAGCTGTATCATTTATAATGTATACACAAACGTAGAACAGCACTCAGAGAAACTTCAATCAGCACTACTGAAAAATATTTAGAAATGTATATAACATTATTTCGAATTAGCATATGTTATTATTCATACACAGATTATTCTATATTGAGTATTTTCAATATATCGAACAAAACATAATTTTGTCCAAGTAAAATGTCGCAGATGATAGAGAAGAATCAAAAGATCAAATGAAGAAAATATTCTTTCCTTGGTGTCAATTGAAGTCAGGAGTAAACAATAATCTTTTACAAAGATATTCTTATATCTTTTCAAAACATCAGACTTTTCAGTACAGAAGGGAATAATAAAAGATCTAGGTTTTTTTTCCCCCGGTTGGGTTTCAATTTGCTAGTTATTTTCCTCAAGAGCGTACTGAATGAATGAATAACTAAGCAGTCTTTGTTGTATCTATGGAGGGTCATTATGCCAATAAAAAGAAAAACAAAATAAACAACATAAAAAAAAGTGAGAAAAGAAGTATTTCTTTTCCATCACAGTTGTTAATAGATACAATGAAGAAGATTGCTTAAGTGCATGGCTAGGTGTGTAGTGAGAACGCCATGATGCTTCACTTCCTCTTGCTTGTGTTGTGAATGAAGCCTTTGTCAAAAAGACCACATTATGGTGATTTGAACCGACGAAAAGAAAAAAAAAAGACCTAATATTTTTGGAAGCTAAAGTAACTAGAAACAGCCTAATACAGTGATTTCCAACCTTTCCACAGTGGTTCCCAACCCTTCTATTTAAATGAATTTTCCCAGGGATATATATATATATATATATATATATATATATATATATATATATATATATATGCATATCGTCCCTGCCGTAAGGCTTTACTTCCACACATGCCGGCTTAGTTTAATTCGTCCTTAGTCGAAAGATATCCGCTGTTATGTCCTGTTATTTGTATTTGTATACTATTTCTCCTTTTTTTCCCCTCCTTGTTTCCGTATACATTCGTTGCTTTCTTCCAAGGAATCTAGTGCTAGTTTTTCCTTGCGGCTGGTCAGATTGGAGCAATCTCGAGTATAACCAGCCGAAATTGTGAAGATAATCTGGAACTCGATTGAGGAAAGAAAACTCCGAATGACCCGTCCTTGTTTTCTTTGTATCGTCTGTCTGGATGTTTTGTTGTCCCCTTTTTTTGTATCACCTAACTGTCTGGATGTCTTGCGTTCTTGTCCCATTTTTGTATTTTATATATATATACCTCAAATATAAGGATAACATTTTTTCAAAAAACTTTATCAGTGGCCAGCATATTAAAAAATACCTTTAAAGGTGAAATTATATACACAATTAAAGATTAAGATTATTAACCTCAAAATTATACGCGTTTTAAGAGTAATCAATTTTTTTTTTGCTTATTTAGTAGTTTTTCATGTCAGGTGTAAAGGTGAAGAGGGTTAACTTGGACGGTATTAAGTAGTGGAGATGTTTGGTGACTGTTTCTTCTCAGTAAGGATACTTGATTGATAACGAATCTTAACACAATATATATACAATTTCAAGTGGAATTGGACGTCATAAGAGAGACAGCATAGCAACGGTTTTGGCTGACTGTCATCCTGTATTCCCCTTGTTGCTAGCGAAATGGTATGTGCCGGCTGTTTGAGCAACTGGTTGATTTTAATGGCGGAACAAACAGGACACAAAGATTACAAAAATAGCGATTTTCACATTGAAACTATTTTGAAAATCTTTTTAGATTACGGAACGCCCCACTCTCTCATGTATTCATGTTCAAAATTTCAGCGCGATCGGATGAACAATACTCGAGTTATAAGCGCACAAACAGACAGACAGAACGGATTTTATATATTAAAATGAAATTTTGAATTTAGTTCACGAACCCCCAGGACTACCTGGGTTCCGCGGACCCCAGGTTGGGAACCATTGGCCTAAGATGTCGGAAGATTTTGATATATATGAATGAGAATATATATATATATACACACACACAAAAGAGAGAGAGAGAGAGAGAGAGAGAGAGAGCGCATGTAAGTAAGGTAAACGAATAAGGGAGTAAAATATTTGGACGGTTTTCAAACATTGCTACACAGTAGGGTCAAGGGAATAAAGATTTTAAAAGCAATGGATTTACCAGTGAATTATCTACCTACCTATCCATAAATCTATTTATATACCTACATACAGATTATCTATCTATCTATCTATCTATCTATCTATCTATCTATCTATCTATCTGTCTGCGCTCTTTCCCTGTGTGTATGTGCGCGCACGCACGTGTACGTAAGCACACAAACAGTTGTGTGGTTAAGAAGTTTCATTCCCAATCATATGGTTTCGGTTTCGAATCCCACTGTGCGACATTTTGGACAAGTACCTTGTGATTAGATTTGGTAGACGGAATTTGAAAGAAGCCCATCGTATACACGTATTTGTATGTGGAGACGATTGTATGTGTTGATGTATCTGAGAGTTAGTTTGCATTTTCACGGTGATACTGTTGTCATTTCTCTTGTCAACAGGACACCTACTGGCCTTACGTGATCAAAGACGAGCGAAATAACACACACCTTACTTGAAAAACAAGTGTTAACGACAGGAAAGGCATAAAAGGCTGTAAAACAATGCATCATTAATACGAGCCAAGAAAACCGGACGTTAAATGAACAATATACATATATATGTACGTTATACACGCGCACGCACGTCTCCCCCCCACACGCACGCATACAAAAATACTCGGGCTATGCTCTTATGTGTTGAGAATGCTGCTTGTCCTCTGTCTTGAAATGCAGGAGTCGATGGCTCATTAAGCAGTGAAGTAGCTCTGAAGGTATTTTGGCCCCTTCTACTGTGACACCAAAGCTACCGGAGACTAGCTACCGATGTAGATACCGAGACGTCAGCACAACAGCATTAAATCGGTCGAGTCAGATGTTGGTGACTCTGAGTCAGATATTTCTATCATCCTCAACGCTCGAATACTCGATCTAGCTGAGCAGAAATTCCTCACTGTACATAATGCACTGTTTTTCTTCATTTCAGTACCGCTCGATTTCTCTGTAGTTTCTGACAATTTCTTCGAAAAGAGCTTTCATATCTTTGTTGCTCCTCGCACTCCACTAATTCTGAAGGTTTATGTCAATTGGATGGTCCAATTCGGATAAACCCATCGTAGTTTGGTAGCTAGTTTGATTAATAAATTGTTGGTGCATTAACAGTGGTTTGTTGCAGTGCTACATTGTACTTCAGAATATATTTATAGATTTCAGCCAGCACTGTCTGAGAGATAGATAGATAGATAAATAGATAGAGAGAGAGAGAGAGAGAGAGAGAGAGAGAGAAAGAGAGAGAGAGAGAGAGAGAAAGAGAGAGAGAGAGAACTAATAGTCTTTCATTTCATTAATTTATGAATCAAAAGAGCTATATATAATAATTTGTTACATATGCTATACGGTCTATTCTGTTTACTTCAGTCTTTATCGATAAATAGGGCAGTTGAGATTTCGTCGAGAAAGGACAACCTATTTGTCGACGAAATATTAAAGCAATATTAAAAGCTGATGCCTCTATAAAGAGTGTATATGCAGACAAGGTGTTTACATGTCTATAGACATTGTTGGCTAAAAACATCTATGCGAAGGCTCTGTAGTACAGTTAAACCTTTTTCTTTTTCTTATTATTTAAGACGACAGTATGCTATCTGAGGACGATGTGGCTACTGTTTCAAGCGGGTCGAGCGACCATGTACAGTCTGAAATGGTTGGGTAACTAGCTAACATTTTGAACATTTTGTTGATAACACAACTGAGTAACTATTAGTTTCTTGTTTTTTGTGTTTTTTTTTTTTTTAGTATATCTATCAGGACTGTAATGCCTCAACGATTATATAGGTTGCCATGCTATAGAGAAACTATATCTAATGCAAGTTAGCAGGAGCTGGTAAGAGGTAAGTGGTGTGGGCGGTGATAGTGATAGTAGTAGCAGCAGCAGCAACAGCAGCGGCCCTTTGTGAGTATTTATAGCTTAAAGTTACTGTTCACTACACTAAACCGTTTTACTATAATGGATCTTTTTGGTTAAACGCACAGGGGCCTACTTTGGGTGCAAGAATCACTGTGTTAAAAAGCTCGCTTTGTAACAACGTGATTCCAGCTTCAGCCTTGGACCGACCAAAGACTTGTGAATGAATTTCATAGCCGGAGGCCATAAAAAAGCCTGTCGTCTGTCCGTCTATCTATCTATCTGACTGTCAGTCTGTCTGTTTATGGTTGCTTGTATGCATGTATGTATATGTGTGTATATGTTTGCGTTCGTCTCCTGCCGCCTCTTCACAACATGCGTTGGTTTGTTTACGTTCTCTTAGCAGCTGATTTGTTAGGCCGCGGTCCAATGACTAAAATACGTAAAAGGCAAAAGATATGATGTAGGTTTTTATGCCAATTACGACAAATTTCAACCACTTTTTTTCGAGAAATTAATATTACTAACTCCCCCTCCCCCTAAAGAAACTTTTTGTTTTTAAACTTTTTTATTATTATGTTGAATCTAGGGAAGGCGGCGAGCTGGTAGAAACGTTAACACGCTGGACGAAATACTTAGCGGTATTTCGTCTGCCGTTACGTTCTGAGTTCAAATTCCGCCGAGGTCAACTTTGCCTTTCATCCTTTCGGGGTCGATAAATTAAGTACCAGTTACGCACTGGGGTCGATGTAATCGACTTAATCCCTTTGTCTGTCCTTGTTTGTCCCTTCTATGTTTAGCCCCTTGTGGGCAATAAAGAAATAAAAATCGTTACCGCACTGGGCAAAATGCTTTACGGCATTTCGTCCGTCTTTACGTTCTGAGTTCAAAACCCAACCCGTGAGGTCGACTTTGCCTTTTATCGTTTCAGGATAAATTAAGTACCATTTGAACACTGGGGTGAATGTGATCGACTTATCCCCTCCCCCAAAATTGCCGGCTTTGTACCAAAATTTGAAATTATTATGTTGTGTCTTGGGAGAAAAAAAAAAGCAGGAAACCAAACAATGAACAAAAGGCTAAAGATAATTGTGTTTTTCGTAAATGGCATGGAAAGTACATCCCTTGTTTCAGTCATGGACTATGGTCATGCTGGAGTACTAACTTGTAGAGTGAGTCGAACAAATCGACCAAAATACACACACATATTAAGTTTGATATTAATTGTTAGATTTTTGTTTTTTTTAGCTGAACAGGTAGGTGATGTTAAGTAATTAGGAGTAGGGGAAGGCACAAACGCGACCACAAAAACACATGCCCAAAATACTACACAGTGTTATCGAACCACCCAGTCAGTGGTTGCAGACTGAGCTTCTTAATCACACAACCACGCATGCACCTGTTATCAAAATCGTATTTTATATCAACACTGCATTGCACTTATAAAACCTGAAAAAGTTCCCCAACAGAGCTGTTAAGAAATTAACTTGTTTCTGCTATCCTACAGAAAATATTACATATTTATACGGACCAGCAGAGTAGAAAATTGATAATTTCGACAAATTAGATTATCACTATTACTACAATATTAAAGTGCTTTGTTCTAACGACATAAAAGTCACTAGTTTATCGCTTATTGTGTGTGTGTGTGTATGTATGAGTGTCTATATTACACACACATATGCATGTGAGTGTAAATTTATATATATATGTGTGTACGTGCGTACGCATGTATGTGTATGTATATATATATATATATATATATATATATACATACGCGCGTGTGTGCGTGTGTTTGTGTGTGTGTGTGTGTGTGTGAACAAATAACGACAGACGGAATGTGGTACTTTCACTACGACTGTTTCAGACGTGACTTTTTTTTTTATTGCTGAATAGAATTATCACATTATGCGATAAAACCGTTTTCAGCAGGTGAATATGGTGAATATATGCACGAACTGAACATTTCAAAACATCTCAAAAATCCCAAGTATGTGTCATTTCACGACTCCCTGACGAAAATCGACCAGAAAGTCTTGTTTTATGCGTGTATGTGTGTGTGTGTAAATGGCTCCGAGGAAGCTACAAGTTGTCACGAACACTCAACTCCCGAGTACAATGATTCTTATGGCAGAAACAGCAGTTGACTAATGGAAGTAATTACGTAACTGTTGTTCTTTTGTCATTATTTATTGATATTATGCTTTGTACTCATCTGACGCTTTACTCTAAAGAAGGTCTGGGCAGTCTTTTTCGAAGAGTGGGCCGCATGAGACATGGTTCATCGTCAGGTGAGTCGCACTATTAAAAAAATTGAAGGTAACTTTACGTCAGACGGGCCATTCAGAAAATCACGCGGCTGTTGTTTGTCCACGACAGCTCTAAAGCTTATGTGTATTGCATTCTCACAACTGGTAATTAGCATCGCCATGCCTAAGCGAAATCAATACATGCGTACACGTGTAATGATGCAACAATATATGCAACAATAAGCTTTGAGAGATTAAACAGAAAGATGCTCTATTATATGCTGTATTATATCATCCAGAGGAGTCATTGTTTATATCTGGTTGCAAGCACTATGATCTGCTCAGTTGCAAAATCTTGAATTCTCAAAAGGTGGAAGTAGTCGCAAATGGAATGACTTTGATCATAAATAGGTCTGTTAAACAGGGAACAATTACATCAATTTACTTAGCTGAAGATGTAGGCGACAATTTTATATGACAATGAAGGTGTTGCAATAGATATCCACGAATTTGTGAAAGACGAAAACACTGTCAAAGCACAAATTTTGACAGTTAGTAGACTATCAGTATCGAAGTAAAAGACTAGAAGTATTTCTCTAAACAATGGAGCCTCCACGTCGTCGCTCGACATGCTAGAAGCGGTAGCCAAGTCTCCCTCATATTGCATCCTACTGTCTTAGTTGATAATAATTACAAACTTTAGCACAAGGCCAGCAATTTCAGGGGAGAGAGAGTAAGTCAATTACATCCACCCCTTGTGCTCATCTGGTACTTATTTTATCAACCCCGAAAGGATGAAAGGTGAAGTCGACCTCGGCGGAATTTGAGCTCAGAATGTAAAGACGGACGAAATGTCGCTATGCATTTCGCCCGGCGTGCTAACGATTCTGCCAGCTCGCCGCCTTACTCTGTCTTAATTAATAATAAAAAGTAATCGATTTATTAAATGCATTTAATCATAGAAATGACACTCGTGTATAAGTCGCACCCATTATTTCGTGTTAAAACTTAAAACAAAAGTTTTACCCTTCATAATTCTAGCTTTGCCTCATATACAGAGTGGCCCAAAAGTAGGTTATCCAACTCTCTCTTTTGCATTCATATATTTACGGTTTAAATCGTAATTATAAAAAATATGAAACCATTATTCTAGGCTAATTTAGTTAATTTTGTCAAGATTCCTTTTTAGTTTGTAAGTTAGAAATCTAAATGTAATAAAATGTTTTAAAAGAAATTTAAAGTGCTTACGTGATAACTGTAAACCTACTTTTGGGTCACCCTGTATAAGTCGCTAAGTCGTACCCCAGGTTTTTTTCAGTTAAAATCAAGAATAAAAGTGTGACTTGTACGAGAGTAAATACGGTATTCGACCAAAGATAGCCTGGAGCCAAATAAGAACTTAAATTGGGCAACAATATTTAGTTCTTTTTTTCTCTCTACGTCCTAGTTTCAAATCCAACCAGGGTGTCTGTTTTTGCCTTTTATACCTTTGAAATCGTTGAAATAAGTACCATACATGTACTGGAATCGATCTGATTGAATATATCCCCTTCCATAAAATTTTGTGGTTATGTGACAATCAATCATTCAGTTTGTAAGTGTTTACATATATAAGTAATAACACTGCATCTATGAATGATAATTGAAGTAGTGAATGTTAATTGTGTGTTTAAGGGAGGGTGTTTGATAAAAAGACAATATCTTTTCAACGGAATCAGCAGACGATAACAAACACAACCCACTTACTTGATATCAATCAATTCTCTGCTATTCATATGACACCCACTTTCGATTTCAATTAATTAATTACTTTCTGTTTACAACCAAATGATATACTAGAATCTCTGCTGACAGCCACACGATACCGTTTTTCAAAGGTATAAACTCCATATTCAATATCACATAGCATCACATTATAACAGCTTTTTCTTCTATCAATAGGATACATATGTGGTTTCTCCCACGTCTATTCTCATTATTAATTATTATTATTATTATTATTATTATTATTATTATTATTAGTAGTAGTAGTAGTATTTATTCTTCTATTTAATATTGATTGAAAACATTAAATTTTACTTTTGCTTGTTATTCTATATTGCTGTCAATTGTATATGTAAATAGGGATACAAAGAAAAAAGATGGAAAGAAGGACAGAAAGAATGTGTGTGAGAGTGAGTGAGAGAGAGAGAGAGAGAGAGAGAGAGAGAGAGAGAGAGAGAGAGAGAAATAATCTACTCAGTTTGTCTTTGCTGATTACATTAAATGTACTATGTTTAATCAAGGGAGTCACTAATGATTATAGTTCATAATTCTTCTGCAAATGCTATTAGTTAGATACAAAAACACACACGAAAATGACAGCCATGTTTGCCACTGTCACAACACAATATGTCCCGCTTGCTGTATCAAATGGCCTACACTCAGAAATGTGTGTTTTTGTCTTCCTGTTGGTATCTCTACATCATCTACAATTAAGTAAGACTCATTCTATTGCGGAGTTCCATTCACACTTGTCGCTTAGGATTAAAGCTGGTCGTTGTTAAGGAACCTCTCACGAGGACGTGACGTGGACAATAGCATCGTTCCTATTGGTTGAAATGAATTACAATACTAGAAAAGGGAAACCCATTACCATAGTGTTATAACAATGACAATGTGTACAGATTATGTCCTTTATTGCAATCCCTCCTCCATTATCTAGATACATCGACATAGCTACTTTCGTTACTGTGATGACGGCCAACAAAATCAATATTATTAGGACCTTTTTCATTAGCATGATGGCGTCCACTCCCAACACAATAACCAACATGGCCACCTACAAAAACAACACGTCACCACACGCTTCAAAATGATTAGGAAATTGCAATCGATCTTACCACCTCTCCTCCGTAAACACTAAATAGTTTTAAAGCTGATCGGAGGATCATCTATTGAAAGATTTTGTCTGAATTTCCGAGACAGTGAATTACTATTGTTATACGCTGATATATTCAGACTTGTGACCTCATCTTGGTTGTTACAGTCACGACAATTCGGTTGTTGTACTTTCTGGCCGTCTTCAGGAGTCTATCGAATTTAATGATTGTAGAAGGTCAACATCCGCAGGTAAGACATGAGCAGAGTAAAGATTCCAAGGGAAAAGTAATATGGGGTGGAAGGACAGGTTAAAATGGTTAGTAGGAAATAGGGTGGGGTGGGGTGTACGCAATAAAGGTGAAGGGAGGTGAAGAGATGATTAAGTAAGGGTGCCTGAATGCAGAGGTACGAGAATAGCTAAGTTCCAAGGAGCAGAGACCGTTAAATAATTGTTTAAGCTACATCTGAGATTAGGCAGAGCTGTATGTTTCACAAGTTCACTTCACAACAACTAAGTCCCATCACGTGGCACCTTGGGCAAGTAACTTCTACCAGTTTCGAATCGACTACAGCCTTGTGACGACATTTTGGTAGATAGAAACACTGTCAAAACTTGTCGGATTGACCGTTCCTGCAAGTCGGGTGGTAGACATAACCAATTGTCCAGTTGAAACCTAACATATAGTCTTCGGATATTTACATAACGAAGTATCTAAATAAAGGACTTCCGATAGAAGAAAAGGTGTCATTGTTAGGTCGTTTATATTACAAGTTTTTCATGGTCTTAGTGGTATCTTTAGTGACGTCTACTATATAACAAGCATTCAGGCCATGTCTCCGAACTGATTATAGCTTCCATTCCATTTCTTCTCACCGATTTTAGATGCTTTAAAACAAATCTCAGATGCTGTTCTTTCTTGTTTGACGAAACGATAAATGTATGTTAAAAGAATATAACGGAGATCTAGCCTGTTAAAAACAATAAAAAGTAAATCGATCAACCAGAGTTTATTTTATGTTTAAATCATAGTCTTGCAATAAAACTGTGTGATTTAAACATAAAATACCTCGCTATACGAAAAGTTTTACTTTCAATGTTGTGTTTCCTGACATTTTAAGCTGTCAATCTAGAACCAAAACTCTCATCAGCTCATAAACCTTCATACAACTGTAAGATAAATATCATTATCAATACAGCTAAATATAAAACTGTGACCTTCTCCACAGAACGGTGTGGATATTATGGAAACCAAAGAATTATTATTATTATTATTTAGATGCCCGGATGCAGTACCAGACAGTGGCTCTCATGGCTTCTGATCTTAATTGATTGGAAGTGTTATCATGTACATTGTTTTGTCTTGGTATAAAAGATGGGCTACAGCAAATATTCCGCTTAATACCACAGATTTGCTTGTTAATTGTTTGACCTTAACCAGTTGAGCATGTCCCTTGGTGGCTGACGATATGTGCATCTCTGATCATGAGCAGAAGTAGTGGAGGAGCATCATAGCCATGTGTTGAGAGGAATTCTTTGGGGTTTGAATAATTCACCTTTGGAAACATGGGTATTATTATTATTATTATTATTATTATTATTTTGGGTTGGCTCAGGTTCGGTCAGGAATTATGTGGATAGCGGGTTACTACCTATAACCTTAGGCATCCACAAGATTTTAGCAGTCTTTCAAGTGCTTAGAACCCTCCTGATAATCCTTGCTGTCCTTAAGTGACAACATTTCTGTAGGAGCTCTACCGGGCATTCTATTTCAATCTCCTTTAGCCATTTATCTATATCTTTGCTTACTATTTTCAACACACCAATCATTTTAGGCATGACCTTTACCAATCGCATACTCCAAATTCTTCCTATTTCAAATTCTAAGGGATTGTATTTTTTTTTGTTTTTCTTCCCCTTTCTACATTTCTCCGACCCCAATACTCTTTCGATTCGATGATAGTACCATGTGTTTCCTGCTTCAAATCCCCATTTGTGGCACAGTTTCCTGTGTAAAACTTTCACAACCTGGTCGTGCCTCCATTTCTTTTATTCTTCCTGTACCATCTTGGGGCATTCTGTTACAACGTGTGCCACTGTCTTGTTCCAAGTTCTACAATTTTCTGACACATTCTCTCCATATATATATATATATATATATATATATATATATATATATATATATATATATATATATATATATATATTTCTCAAGTTGCTTTTGGTTTTTATCGCTTGATCTTAGGCTGCTACAATTAGGCTCTGGTTCTTTTTTTAACTGCCCTTTCTTTAACCAAGCCCAGGATTTTGTTCCACATACGTCTTCAGTGGCTCTCCAAAATTGGCCACGCCGAGGTTTCTCTTGAATCTTTCTGACGTGTTTTCTTTCTACTTCATTCTTGTCCCTTTCTCCAATTACGCGCTGCATCACCTGTTCTTTATTTATTGTCTTTAGTAGTTTTCCTGTGCAGCTCTGTAAATACTCTACTAGGCATTTTCTTTCCATCTATGCACATTCTTCTACTGCTATTAAGCTTCTTCCACCCTGGTGTCTCCTGTAGGAATAAATGTCAAGCCATGGAAATACTGATTGCAATCTGCATCGACTGAATGTGATAATGAATTTAGGTATGTGTATAGGAGTGTGTGTATGCGCGCGTGCACATGTTATATCAAAGGTTGACTGCCTACTTTGAGTTTTAGTGCAGCCCACTTCGGACCGATCACTGGGTTCGATGTAATCGAATTACCCCGCTCCCTCGAAATTGCTGGCCTTGTGCCAAAATGTGAGACCAATATACTTTACAACTTTGACATTACGATATATATATAAGGACTACGTACACATATATATTTATATGCATATATATATATATGTAAGTACGTACGTCTGCACACACACTATATAAATATATATATATATATATATATATATATATATACATGTATGTATGTGTGTGTGTATATATATATATATATATATATATATATATATATATATATATATATACACAGTACCGTGCAAAAGTCTTCTGCCACTTTAAACTATTGTAAATTTCTACTAAATGTCAACTTATAAGTGGATGTTTTGCATTGCGTTTTTTACAGATGAAACATTGGCCCTGTTGAAGTCATTTCCATACCTAATCATTATATTTTGTAATAGGGGTTCTGAATGAGTGGGGAAGATGCGAGACGACCACCAAAAATGGCTGTGCAAAAGTTTTCGGCCACCTCACATAAACCAATCAAGATGCAGTGTTTTAAAACAGAAAAAAGTGTCTATAATGAAAATTTATTACATAATGTTCATTACAAGAAGTTACTGTATATTGTTAATATTTCATGTGGCTTCTCTGAGCTTGAAAAATTGCTTCAATGCGCCTGTGAAGAGATGCGTACAAATCCTTCACCATCTTCACATGTATGAGATGCCATTCTCTGTGACTGAGCTCTTACAACTCTTCAAGACTGCGTGGCTTCTTCTGACGATCTGTTTTCTTTAATTCTGTCCACATTCGCTCGATGATATTTAAGTCAGGGCTCTGAGCTGGCTAATCTTTCAATTCGGTAATACCGTCATGAGCCAGACTCTGTTGTGTTGCACGCGATCTGTAGCATAGAGATCCGTCATGCTGAAAAACCTCACCTTCA